>NW_006239783.1:0-36606 GCF_000226075.1 Solanum tuberosum
ATTAACAACTTAAAATTTATAAAAAAAAACTTTTAAATAAATTTAGTTGTCTCTCCAAATTCAATCGGTATTACAATAATTAAAACATAGAAATTAACATAGATTGGACTCCTGCTAACATTTATGTTTCCTTTTTTTAAATTTTTTCTTTTATACTTTATATAAATAAAATTTTTATGAAAAAAGTATTATAAATCATAATAATTAATAGCTTAAAATATTTGAAAACATATAAAAAGTTTTTGTTAACTTTCAAAATTTCATCTATACCACATAAATTGGGAGAAATATAGATATATAGATATTTTAAGTTGCTAATGATTGCGAGTTATAGTACGTTTTATGTAATTTTCATATATATTACTCGCTTTGTCCTGATTTATGTGATACAAATGAAATTTCAAAAGTCAATAAATTTTTTATAAGTTTTTTTTTAAATTAACTTGTTATTTATTGTGATTTATAATATATTTACGTAAAACATACTCTAAATAAAAATAATTAGCAACTTAAAATATATAAAAACATACTAAAAAATTGATTAACTTCAAAGTTCATATGTACCACATAAATTAAAACAGAAACAGTAACATATATTGGGCCCCGTACTGGCACGGGGTCCCATATCTAGTTATTATTATTACTATATATTATATATTATATTACCCTTATATATAAGCCAACAAGAAAAGGACTATCACTGCAATATGTAATTGTACATCATGTTGTGTGGATTGTAGTTTTATGTAGGCTTATTTATTGATTGATGAATACACGTGTGCACACTTCTCTTTGCCAAACAAATATAAGCCAAAAAAATGAGAGGTTGTAGGAATACAACTGTAGGTGCCTGTACCAAAGTGCTTTAACAATTGTACTTTATAGCCACGTGTAGGTACTTTGAAACAGATGTCTTACAATTACTCAACTCCTACACCTTAACCAAAATTTGCTCTCAAGTCTGTCTTCTCTTGGTTCACTCGATGAAGCAGGGGAAAAGGCATCAAAAGTCATGGTTAATCCCTTTACTTTGTATATTTTTGCCAAATTTTGCTTTATACGTCTGCCTCCTCTATCTGAATTGTCTCATTCATCTCCTCTATCTGAATTGCCTCATTCATGCTCCTTCATTGAGTTCCTCTGGATATATTTTCTATTTTAGTTTTGCATGTGTTTGAACTAGAAGTTTCACGATTTTGACGGAAAATACAAGCTAATTACTTAGTTTTAGGTTTGGATCTAACTTTTTTATGATTGTTTTATTTTCGTAGTGCCCGCATCTTCAAAATGAATTGGGACGCTTTCTAATTTGCAGAAATCGAGCTCAGGCGGCGGTGATGTGAGTGGGGGATGTTATCTGCAGCTGAGCAGCAGGAGGCTGGAGAAACCCTTGGTGGGTTTTGAAAAGAAAAGACAGAAACACCCTTTGAAGGAATCGAAAAGACAGAATCGGAGTTTGAGGGTGAGGGAGATGAACGACAATCTTGGAATTATGGGTCTGTTGAGGGTGAAGAGGAGAAGAAGGAAGAAGTTCATGTACAGGAAAATCAGAAGGAAATTGACAACAATGGCAGCTTTGAAGGTGAAAACGTGCTGGAATTTGATGGTACAGAGAGGTGAGTTTTCGCCTTTTCAGGCTTTTTTTAACTTCAATTTCTTCATTTTGTTAAATTTTCTCGATGTAATTGTTAGATTTATCAGTATGCATGTTACAATTGATGATTAGGGTTGATGCTCTGTTTACTGGTAAGTCAGAATTCGAACTCTCACCAAAAAGGTGAAAGTTTGGGTAGTCATCAAGAGGCTCTCTACACTTAGGGCCCGTTTGGCCATAAATTTCCCAAATAATATTTCGGGGAAAATTTGGCAAATGGTGTTTGTCCATACAATTTGCCATTATTTGACAAATATTTTTGGCAAATATCCCAAATTCCCAAATACTAGTTTTTTTTAGTATTTGGGCCAAATCTCATTATTTGGGATCTTTTGAAAATTAAAATTTTACACCAAACTTTTATCTTTTACAAAAACACCCTATATAGTAGTTGTTTGCATTGTATTACATAATTTTTTACGTGAACACCAAAGTAGTGATGAAATATTTTGTGGATATGAAAGTGATGATATGGTTGTTGATTCATCCATTGTATATCAACATTTTTATCAATTAGATCTAAGCATATGAAGTCATGTCGATTTATTTCTGCATTTCAAGTTCTCTCTTTTCTATCTGATTCTAGAATTTCTTGAGTGCTTTATGTAATATGAGATTCATATGAAATATACCACTTTTACTGCATCGTGAGCACGGGTGCACACATGTCCTTGCCTGTTCACATCTCGAAAAGAAATCTTCTTAGGAGCTTGAAGTGTGTCCTGGTCTTTTCCTTGTAATGTTTGCATGACTATCCAGTAAAAGTATTATACCTCCAATGTGGAATTAGATAAGCTAATATGCAACTTTCTCTATATCTTTTTAAAATTAACAACTTCTCTTATGCATCTCATTTTCTCAACTGAGGTACTTAAGGAAAAAAGGCATGAGAAAATAAAGAGCAAAATAGTTTATTTCGTTTCTAATGAAACCAATTAGCATTCAAATACTCAAGTGTGGAGATGCATTTATGTAAGTATATATTGAAAACTCTCATTTTAATTTATGATGTGTAAACAAGACGAGTAGACGATGAGCTCAAAGGAATGAAGTTAAAAATACATCGATATCCTTATTGATGCAGAGTTTTTTCATCAGGCCAAGCTTGGTGGGCGCAAAAGTCAATTTTTTTTTGTTGTAACTGAACGATGCAAGTGTGTGACATCTCTAACCCATTTGTTATATCGTGTTATTGGAAGCTAATAGCATTTGAGTGTTTCTGTTTTCTTATAGTATGATCTACTATGTGTTTTCAAGTGTGGAGGTCTTCTTTCCTTCACACATTAATATATTTGATGAAAGTTGTTTTCAAACTTCTTAGTAAAGAATGGTTCATTGATGTTAGAAATAATTGAAATTCTGTGAACTTTATTTCAGCCTTCACAAACTAAAAGAGAGGTGTACAACTACTATATTTGATGTGGAGTATCTTAATTAGATGTGTGTTTTTGATCTTTCATAAATGAATCTTAATATTTAAGGTGCAATTATTTTGAAGTGTTGTCTCTTGATTATTCTTTGTAATGATTTTTTTTTTTTTGCTATAGCAAGGAACTTTTCTATGCATGAATTAAAGAAAAATGTTGATTTTTAAGTCTCTTTATTAAGTTACAGTTCATATTGTAAATCCTTTAATTGATTACCATTTTGTTGAAGTGCTTAGTTATAACAGGGACCTTAATTTGGTATGTAGGATTTGAAGAAGAAAGATGAGTCCAACCATGCAGGGGTTGCTATTGAAGAGCAATACAAATGACATTTACCTGAGAAAATTACTAAATAATTAAGGAGTATGCATAAGAGCAATTTCAAGTTTATCACCCTTCTATCATTGATGTAAGTTGTTCTACTTGGAGCAAGTCATTAGGTGCCATTAGCTAGAAGCTAATGAATTTTTAAATTTCTCAACTACCATAAAAAAAAAGCAAAATCTTTCGGCTCAGGCCATTTTGAGGCATATTTCAGATCCTACATTAACTACATGTAAAAAAATTACTACTCACTTGGCCTTAAGATGATATATATTATTGATCATGTTTCATTTTTTTGTACCCAGTAATCAAGATGATCAGTAAACTAGATGAAATGAGAAAAATTAGCCCAAGTGTTCAGTATAGTTTTATATAATGAAGTACAAACTAAAGTTCTAATCTTTAGCAGGACAAGAGAAAAAATATGTCCATGATATCTTAAGATTGCTTTCTAATATGAGTAGCCAAAGAGTTGATCCAATTTCATTTCCTTTTTTATTTTTACCTATTTTGGTCAATATAAACATAAGTTCAAAGATAAACTCTCATTCATCTTTTTGCTTTCTATTAACAGTAGTCAAATGTGCTTTTGGATTAGTTAGAACATGTATGACAAGTACAATGAAACTTTAAATTATAAAAGAACTACTTTCTTCTATCTAGATCTTATGATATAAATTTGTAATATACGGAAATTGTGAAGATCTTTCTTGATCAATCCCTTTGATACTCATTCTTTAGGAATAAGGAAGAGCATTTTCAAGTTTGCATTTGTTCATTTATAATCTAATTTCTTCTACTTCATATTTATTTAATATGAATATTTTGCCTCTCTTTTTTGTTGACACATTTAACATAAACTTGCCCCACTATTTCTGGTGCTGTGGCCTTTTCAGTAATTTGCAGGAACAACATATAACATTTCTCTGGGCACTGCAAAGAAAATACTTACAAAGAGTTGAAGAGTTTACTTTATTTGTGACACATTGTATACTCCAGAAGTTGTGACATCACTAGAATTTGAACGATAGATTGTTAAATCATAACGTTCCGAACAACTTCTTGAGCATTTTTCTTTTCTTTTTTTTGTCCTGTACAAGTTGTTTGAGTTGCTTTAATGCTTGAGACTTTGTTTTTAATTTTTCAGATCATTCCTTAGATTAGAACATACACACAACCCGATTAATGTAATCCTTGCAATTTGTGCTTTTATAACTGAATAATTTCCAACAACATTTTATTTACAAAGAACAAACTAATTATGTTGGGCCTGTGCTTAGCACGGGTCATGCCCTTCTAGTATTATATTATATATTATATTTATCCACAAAGAACAAACTAATTATGTTGGGCCTGTGCTTAGCACGGGTCATGCCCTTCTAGTATTATATTATATATTATATATAAGCGAACAACCCGAGTACAAACACAGCTCTAAAATGTTGTACCAATAGCATTAAACATTGTACTGCACCATTTGAGCCATATTCCCTAGAAAATAAACACCTGTACTACACGTGTCTACCTCCTCTAAGTTTCAATAATTTTGCTTTGGTTCTTTTTCTATTTTTCATTTTCCTCATTCTCACTCTTGGCGGAGAAGGAGAAGAAGAGATTTAGAAATGGAGGTATTACATTTTTGGAGAGGAAATCAGAGGAGAGTGATTCGAGTCCGAGCTGATGCATCGATTTGGTGATGAAATTTCATATTTGACTAGGGAAATTCAAGGTAATTTTTCATTCTAATAGTTTTTTCGCCAAAGGGGGTTTGGATGAGTTCTGACCATAAGCTGGCTCCTGTCCGTGATTGTTTCTGATTTTATGTTTTATATGCAGTATAGTTATATATTCTTGCTTGTGATTCTGTTTGGTATTTTACATTCTACTGTCTTTCATTATACATTTTGTAGTTGCTGAGATTTGGGATTCTCACACTAATTATCACTGATTTTGTGTTTTATATGCATTTCATTTATATATTCTTGCTCGTGATTGTTCTTTTGCCCGATTGGTGTTTACCTTTATTGTCTTCATTATGCATTTTTGTAGTTGCTGAGACTTGGGATTCCCACATTAATTGCTACTGCTTTTGTGTTTTATATCCAATTCAGTTATATATTCTTGCTTGTGATTGCTCTTTCTGCCTGTTTGATGTTTAGCCCTTGTGCAGTACAATTAAGAAAATACATGTTTTTGATGAGTTAAGCATGAGGATTTCAACATTAATGTCTTCAGCATTGAACACATTTACTTTAGGAAAATCTACCAAGTATAGGACAACTCACTACACTGTTGACTGCCATTAGAAGCCTTTTCAATGTGAGGACTCACTATACTAAGTATAATTGAAGAAGTAGAATGTATATGTCTATTTGTTTAATTTTATACAAGTTTAAGTGTCTACTTGTGCACAACTAAAGTTGAAGGGCATAAATATCAGCTGAGGCCAAGTTTAAGGGCATATTTATGTATTATGCCTATTTAAATTGTTTTCTTGAAAGCTACATATAATGAGTTCTTCCATATCTTGGTCTTTTGATTTATTAGAATACCTTACAGATGATTAATAATTGTGATTTTAGGAACATCCAACATGATGACATTTATATAGAGAAACTAGCACAATGGTTAACGGTTATAAATACCAACTTGAATTTCTTGATTTTCAATCCTCCTTGATCTTACATTGGACTCCATAATTACATAGTTGAGCATGATCTAGCGAAGGATGATTGTGGATGAGCCTTAAAAGGCTGAATTGCTAATTATGAAAGTTGGAGTCTCATAATCTCTTTGGGAATTAAGAGTTATCTGATGGCCTTTTCATTGTAATTGAAAAGGTAGAATGGATGTGCAAGATGTGCAAGATGTGCAAGATGATAGCAGTTAAATAAATTATTCACAGTAGTGTATGTTATCATGTGCTTTGAGTCTTAAGTGTTAGATTTGGACTCTTTTTGGTGCTTATGCTTTGTCTTTCGTGGTTTCTCGACCATGTAATTATATCTTTTAGTGTTTGAAGTCTGCTATAAAACATAGCAGGTTAATCTTACACTAAAGAAAGTTGAACTGTTTCATTCTCAAAAGTTCATCACCATATGTATTGCAGATATATTTAATTTCCTAATTCTTTAAGTTTGTAATTATAAGTGAAGTGGGATTATATAAAATATCTTTATTTTATATATGTTGCTATGGTTCAATCAATGACATTTATAACGTAATTAGCCTATTTTAGTTTATTTTTAGCCTTATTTAGAAATGAAAGTTGGGTGTAGGAACATAGCTATTAAAATTTGTACTATTTGTTGCATTGCAAGTACCTTTTGGTGCCATCTGATGATTCACTCTATTCATGACACATGTACAAGTATAACACATGTCTTCCCTTTGATTACTCAGAATTCACTTTGCCTTAATTTCATCACCATGGCTGCGGAGCTTTCTTTTGGAGTTCACCGACGTCTCTTGTGTTTACAACCTTCTTTTTTCTCAACCGTGAGTTTTCAACTATTCTTTCCCTGCTAACAAACATTAGCTTTGCTAGGTCTATTAGTTCTTCTACATTCACAAAGTTTTTTCTGTGGATGCATGTTTTGAATTTATACTCTTTATTTTCTTTTCCCCCTAAATTTAAACATTATATTGCTACAAACTATTTGTGTTCTATTCTATTCTTCACACAACTTAACAATCTGTCTGAACGTATTTGAAGCTCTAAGATTGTAGGTATGGGAAAAGTAAGTAATATCGAAAAGATAAATGACTTGCCAGCATTTAACGACTTGATTACAATTCATTTAACTCGAATAGTATGAATTACACTCTTTTTAAATCTTATTGTTTGAGATATTTGATGCACAAAGTGTTTGTTGTTGTGCCAGAAACAACTATATCACATTTAGTTTTTTTTTTCCCTTTTGACTGATGTTATTTTACAATATACTCATCTGTCATTATGTACATTATTTATTCTATTGAATAGTATTGATAAAAAAATATTTATGGGACATGTGTATTTTTGTTTGAAAAATATTGCCTCATTTTCACACTCCTTATTTTGAAATATATGAAATTTATAGGTATCTACTTTTTTTTGGAGGGGGATTATTCCAATGGACATTGGGTGCTCTTTTCAATGGGTGCAGGGTGTTAGGTATCATGGTCTTATTTAGGAGTTTTCTTGAAGAAACACATTGCAAAAGTTGAGCCAAATGACAAGTTGTTTAAAAATAATTGCAAGGAAAGTACGATGTTAAATAAAGCAAGACTTGCTCTATTGGTTTATCATGTAGGACTCTTTTGATATCTTGTTTAGTGTAGCTTTTGTTGACTGTCTCTATCGATTGTGTACGTGTTTTGTTCTTAACAATAACTTGATGCAGGTACAAAGGCATTTTACAGTGGTTGTTAAAGAGTAAAAAGGATTTTTATGCTGATTTTGAGTGTTTTTGACCGCCTCAATTTGTTAACTTACAGGTAAAGCAATGTGTCGTCTTATTTTCAGTTGTTTTGATAAAAGAAGGGGTTATACCTGATGATGCACTTGACTCTCTAATTCTTACAGAGTCTAATAAAGAAATTTTGGTATTGTAATTCATCTCTTGATTCATATTATTAGTATGATTATTGCAGTTAGTAAAATAGTAGTTTTCATATCGTCTTGCTTTTATGATTTTGTTTTATAAGCCTTACATTTCCCTCTTTATCTGAATATTCTGTCATGTTGATCCTGACGTCTGAAAGAGGCCTTCGAGCCTTACATGTTTAATTTAAAAAAAAAAAAGGAATCCTGAGTCTGAAATAGTACTAAATCTATATTAGACACTAATGCAACTAATAACATGTAAAGCTGAGGGCTGGGTTAGAGCATGATTTTGTGACAATTGAAGGTAGTTGGCTGTACTATTGAACTTGGTAATTGGTTAGAATAATGCTTAGTTTGTATTTGATGTTAAACTTTGGCCCTTTGAATGAAGATGCATTTGTCCCAATCCCCCAATTCAGATTGGAACTGGTAACATGAGAATTTTAAGTCCTTTGCTCGCTCTTTCATGGTTGACACCTGTTAACAAGCATGGAGCTTCTGGTCATGCCCATTTTGTTTTTCTTAAGTTACTCCCATTCTTATTTCTCTATCTCTCTCTCTCTCTCATACATAAAAAAAAATAATCATTTTTTCCTTTTTGTGGGCCTCTAAATTTCATCAGTTTCTTCATCTGCTGAACATTTTTAGAGTTGCTATATTTTTCTATCTTGGTGTAGTCCCTCAATTTATTGTTTCCCCATTTAAGTTGGTTGGTTTGTCTTGAGAAAAAGTTTAATAGGTGAAATTATCAATTTTTCAGGAAGGATGTTAAATGCATTGATTGCAATCAAATTTGTTTTTTTGTTTGTTTTGTTGTTAGTCTTTATATTAAATTGCTTATTTTAAGGACGACAGAGTATTGTTACAACTAAAAAGGGAAAATGAAGGGTTGAACTGGGCTATTTTGAGGAGAACTAATATGATATCATGGATCTTTGGGAGCTTTCAGGTTCTCGAGCATGTTTACTGCAATTTTAATTTGGCAATGGTGCCAACTCGATGTTTATAATCTTGAGCTATAAGTTGTGAAATTCGGATAATATTTAGCAGTATTAATCACTAACTTAAGTTGTGAAAAACAAAGCCCGAGGAATAGTCACTAAACTCCAGTTTTGGTAATGAGCACTTGATGGAGTTGCATATTGATCATCATAGATCCGACTTCCTATAAACCTTGCAAAGTGCTCTACTATCTTTTGATTCTATATATGATTGTTCCTTTGAATGTATCATTCAACTATTTTTTGTAATGTAGGAATTCTTTAACCACTTGATTTTACCGGTATGCTACCATCAAAACAAATTATATGCGTGACAACATGTAGAGGTAGCTTCTCTTTTTATCATTTTGAGAAATCTAGATGAAGTATGTTCTGGTCTATTTGATTAGTGAGAAGATGTACTTGAAATGTTGCCCCTGCTCTTCTTTTTGAAAATGTATGTCCATGACCATGATGAGGGTGTGAAGAACTTAGCATCTGTTTATCCAAACAAATAATTTTATGTAGTTCCTTTTACTGGAATCTATAATGCCATGTAAATGTGATTCAATGCTCAATGTTTTTTGAGAAACGTAGGATCTAATCGAATGTTTCTTTGTTTTGAAGGATATTAAGCTCTTATGTACTCAATGTACCTATCAGAAAGAAAATATCACACATTTTGACAAAGGAAGAGAATCAGTTAGAGAATGCATTGTCTTATTTGTCATTGTTCAGGAGAATACATAACAAGAATGGTACTCTACTTTTAGGAAAATTTTGCTGGATAGATTTAAAAAATTCACCTAAAATAAGAAAATGAAGGAAACTGATTGCTTCCATATGTGGAAGGCAGTGTTCATTAACATTCTTACATATTTGTAATTTTTTTGCACTTATAATGGCTTGGCTTCTTAAATTACTTGTCAAATATGTGTTTTTTTTTTTTTGGTTTCCGCCCACATTAGAGCTCTGACTAAATTCGGATCGCACAGTGCAGGGCCCATTCGGGGGTGGCGCTCCCAACAGGATTTTCTTCATACCCAGGGCTCTATAAGTTCAGTTTTTTTAAAAAAAAATCCAATGTCACTACTGTTTTATTGTTTGTAATAGCCAATTTTGTGTTGCTTCTTCTTTTTCTGCATACATCCAATTATTTTTCAATTTTCTCAAAAACGATGTATAAGGTTCAGTTAAAGAGAGGGCGAATTCACTCTTAATTCTAAATGTTCAGGTATGAAGTTTCGCACTCCATCATTCCCTCTTTCAAGTAAACAATGGAGAGAGGTAGAAGGCATAGAAGTGTCAAGAGAAATGGTTACGGCAAGGCTGGGCTTAATTCATTTGGATTTTTTGGTTGGCATAAAATCAGCAGTGATATCATTGCTTCAATTTACTCAACTGGATTCTTATCAAGTTAAATGAGTGATGATATGTATAATTCAGAACATAAAACATGTTCTCTTGCAAGCACCAAATCTACATTCACTGAAGTCATGCACACAATTAAATGAGCGAAGGGATAAACAATTGACTGTGAAAGTTGGTTTGCTATGTTATGTTGTATGGTTGGATTGTACAAGAAAGACTGATGTACCAGCTTTCTAGAGAGAGAAGTCTGAGTTGATCTAGCTAAGAAGCTCGAGGAATTTGGAAGACCTATGTAGTAAAAGTTGCTGGGAAGCACAACAAGACACTACTATTTGGCTTGTACCACTTGTGCATAATTTTTTTTAAAAGATTTGTATGTCTTTCACTTATATGATTTCCACTCGCGTCAATTATACCAATCATATAAGCTTATGCAGTTTTAACTGTATGTTTTTCATATGCAAAGCATTAACTACATGAAATGTTAAGTCCGGTACGGGCTATGCCTATCTAGTATATATATATATATATGTCAAGTGTTAAATGGTCAGAAAATTTAAAAAATATAATATTTTTTTCATTTTTTAATTAAAAGGTATTAAAATTAAAAGGTTAAAAATATTTTAAAAAGTAAAATATCATTATGGCTAAATTCTGGCCAAAAAGATTTTTTCTATATATAATAGGAGAGGTGATGGCCTACATGTCAGCGCCACAATTAACATAAATATATTCTTACGGATTTCTGTCAGAAAACGTTAGAGATTTTCAAAAAAAAATTAAACATACACGTGTCATCTTCTAATTATTCATTCATTTTAACATTTAAAATGATAAATTATTATAACAAATATTAACACGTGTCAGCATTTGCATTATATAATTTGACATTTCAACTTCTGATTTTTAAAAAACTTAAATAAATTTATTAAAGGAAGTATTTAATATGCACGTGTCAAATCTAGATCAATTAATCACTAATTTAACATTTAAAATAAAAATTAATTAAAATATATTAACATGTGTCAACATTTGCTTGATATAATTTAACGTGTCAATTTCTGAATTTACAAAAATCTAAAATAAAATTATTGAAGGAAGTTTAAATATACACGTGTCATATTCTCAATTAAACACTAATTTAACATTTAAAATAAAAGTAATTAAAATACATATAAACACGTTTCATCATTGGCATGATATAATTTTGTCTGTCAACTTATCAATTTTAACAATTAATTGTAAAAAAATATCAACACTATAGCGGTATTAATATTAAAATCTAATACAGTTTCATTGCATAATATAGAATGACGTGTTAGCTTCTTCAGTTCCAAGTAGCTTTGTTAGCAATATCTGGCAGCATCTGAATTAACCTCTAATTCTGTAATAAAAAATTCAAAAGGAATTTTAAATTTAGAGCAACTTTAAATTAAGAGCAGTTCTGTAACTTCCCACTAACTTTTGGAAAAACTGTTTTTCAAATCATGTACTATGTACCTATATATAGATATTATTTGTGTCAAACTAAACATGTTTTTGTCAACTTTCAAATTACAAAATATGACTTTACAATATAACACAATATCTGAAATTACTAATAACTCAATGAACTGGAATTTAAAAGTTTGCGTTGTTCATTTTTGGACAATGCCTGATAAATACAAGCCTGATATTTCGTAGACTATGAAGTTGATTTTGCAAGATGAAATGGTATGATTTAATTCAAATTTGTGTTTTTAATGCTATTCTCTAATTCTATTATACATATTAATATTAATGTTAATATTAATGATTAATGATTATAAAACATTTTTGTTTTCATATAGGGTGATCGAATGCATGCATCTATTGATAAGTTCACAATAAAGTATTTCAGAGACAAGATTTATGATCATGGTTTATATCGGATGAAATATTTTGTGATAATGCCTTATCACTCGAAATTTAAATCAAATTCTCATAAACACAAGCTTATATTCACTCAGAATACTATTGTGACTGAAATTGAAGATTCATCTTTTCATATGGATATTTTTAAGCTATGCATTTTTGAAGAAGTGGAAATTCAGCACAAGATCGACGAGAATCAACTAATTGGTAAATAATAATATTATTATATAATTCTTTTCATTATATTGTAAATATTATAACTACGAATTCCATAATTTTTTAAGATGTTGTTGGACATGTTGTCTCATATGAACCAATTCAATTGTCAAAGCAAGGAGACAACAATAGTTCTTTCATGAATATTGTTGTAGAAGATGAACAGTAAGTATTATTAAACAATTTACATTTAATAGGGTATATACCATTATATTATTATTATATTATCTTATATAATAATAATAATTAAATTTATCATTTTCACAACATTGTTTACGTTGGATAAATAATAATTAAATTTATCATTTTCACAACATTGTTTACGTAGGAGAAACAAGCTTCCTGCCACTTTATGGGATGATCTCGCATTTCAAATGCAATCACATTTATCTGGATCGACAGATGAACCATTAATTGTTGTTCTTCAATTAATGAAGACACACAAATTTAGAGGTATGAATTTTAAAGTTTTTATTTTGTTAAACTATTGTTTATCATTATTACAAATATATTTATCTAACTTAATAAATCTTATAAATTATTTTACAAATATCTATTCTATTCGTAGTTGTTGGTATCAGACCAAACTATGGATTAATGCTGATCTACCACAATCTTCGAACTTTAAAAACAAATTTGACAACTCATCTGTATTATTAAGTACTCCAAATGAATTAAAATTAACAAATTACATAATTACTATTTTATGGTAAATTTACAGGTTAATTGCATCAGGTGAATATGAGAAGGTTTCACAAACAAGTTCACAACAACATATTTCAATTTCTGAGGAGTTGTCTATAGGAATGGTCTCTTTTAAATTTATTAGAGATTCCTTCAATGCATTGAAGTGAGTTGTATATATTATATTACTAATTATAATCTATATTTTTTTTATAGTACATATAATTGTTTAAACATTATGATTTAACTCACAGGAATCTAGCTATTGAATTGGTGTAAAGATTGTTTGTTTGGAACTTGGTCATAGATGGATCATACTTGGCTTGAAATAAGTGTATCACAAAGGTTGATCCTTTGGGAGACAAATATTATTGCGTAAAATGCAATGTTGAAGTTATATCTGTTATTCACAGGTTGGAGCAAACAAGATAGATTTTTAAAATTTAACTAAAATTTATATAACACTGTATTTTATACACTTTAGGTATCGACTTCAAATTCATGTTACAGATGAAACTAGATTTATATCATTATTGTTGTGGAATAAAGAGGTTCTACAACTAATTGAAAAGACTGTCAATGAGTTGAAGGCAGGATTAATAGGAGATGCGAACATGGGTTATCCAATAGAACTTGATTCTTTGATTGAGAAAAGGCTCATGTTTAAAGTCCAGATTAAGGATTCAAACATTAACAAGAATGATAATGTTTACAGAGTAGTAAAGTTCATTGATGATGAAGCATTACTAAAGGAATATTGCCATCCTTCTCTTATACACAATTTGAATGCAAGTGTCTATATTATTAAAATTTAACTCTAATTGTCATATAAATAAATTAACTATAATTTTTTAAACAAGAGGCAACCCTTGATTGTGGACAGAGCTATGATGAAGATAAACTAATTGAGGTATATAATTTAATTCAATCTATATTTCGTTTTTTAAACTTTTCAGATTTTAAAACATAGTTTGTTATTTTACATTACGTGTTTAACTATTCAACACACATAAATTACTAAATTATGTATGTATTTAAATTATTTTCAGACACCTATCAAGAATAGCATTTCAGATTTTGCTTCTTCACAAAATGAAGATGTGATTGATTTGACTGGAAAGTTATATCCCAATAGTGGCAAACATGTTGGAGTTCGACCAACACATTCAAATGATGAGGGATTAAATGTCAAACTACCCAGTAACAAGTTACGGAAAGTTATAAAGGAGGAGAAGAAGGCATAAGTTTTTCAGAATGGGAAATAGGCATTAATTATTTAAGTTAGTTTATTTTAGAATATTAAACTATCTAATTATGTTTTAAGAATGTATTTCATTGTGTTACTACTGATTGCTGTTTTTTTACTTCCTATATATGCATATAATTTTTTTTACTTTTTAACATGTTTCATTCTTTGTGTGATATATAATTAAGTGGCAACTTCTCAATTTTCAAATAGCAAAACTTGTCAGAAAATTTCAAATAGCAATGCGTTGAATTCAGATAATAATAAGAATGATGTTAAAAATAGTAACTACATACTTACCTTAAGTAGTCCATATGAATCAATTATCTTTGCCAACAACACACTTGCAGAAAATATTTCTTCCATTAAGCAACCTCAAGTATTCTACAAAACATTAGAGACAATTAATTAAAAAATAAAGTTAAAAATAATTGTTCTCAAATAAAATGAATTAAGTAAGAAAGTGTAGTATGAATAATGTAAAAAATAGTCCCATATATCAATCAATATCATAAACTTTGCAAATTAATATATTTATAAATCTTAAACTTTGAGAAATTCACAATATTTTCCGATAATTAGATAGCAAATAATCGCAGTTGCCAATCGAACCGCTTACAAGCTATAGTATAAGCATAATACCTGATAAATTTGTATTCATGATAAAACATCACACGAATATAAATTGGGACATAAGCACAAATACCAATCACATCATCGTTTATCAAGACTAGCTAAAACAAAATTTCTGATACCACAATACTTTAGTTCTTCATCCATGGAGTACTTGTTAACAATTTTACATATACGGAAGCCTTTTTTGCAGGACGAATGGAGTTTTTTCCAATTTCAAGAAACAGAAATAATTATTGTTATCTACTCTCTCTCTCTACACATTGAAAGAAAACAACTAACCTTCCCAGTAACCTCATTGCTTCCAAACACAATTGATTTTTTTTCTTTGTATCAACTAAGCATCATATCTTTGCCCATAATAAGAAAACATAGCTCAGTTTATTACATACCTCTCACACCCTAAATCACATTGCTGAACAAGAAATAATAAATATCTTAAGAAATTTACAAATTGAAAAGGTAAAGATTAACCAAGCAGACCACATTGTAAAATAAAAAAAATAAAATGAAGATTCAATCTTCTCAAAATAACAACAAAAATATTAACCAGACCCAATGTCAAAAAATTTCAAATAGCAATGCGTTGATTACAGATAATAATAAGAATGATGCTAAAAATAGTAACTACATACTTATCTTAAATAGTCCATATGAATCAATTATCTTTTCCAACAATACACTTGCATAAAATATTTCTTCCATTAAGCAACCTCTAAGTATTCTACAAAAATTGGAGACAATTAATTAAAAAATAAAGTAAAAAAAACTGTTCTCAAATAAAATGAATTAAGTCAGATAGTGTAGTATGAAAAATGTACAAAACAGTCGCATATATCCATCAATATCATAAACTTTGCAAATTAATATATTTATAACTTTTAAACTTTAACAAATCCACAACACTTTCAGATAGATGGATAGCAAATAATCACAGTTGCTAATCGAACCGGTCACAAGCTATAGTATAAGCAGAAGACCTGATAAATTTGTATTTATGATAAAACATCACACATAAATAGTTTTACACCCTATCACACTGCTGAACAAGAAAAACTATATTATTATGAATAGTTTTACATAATTAGAACAATATTAAGTATTACAAAAATCATATATAGTAAAGTATACAATTATTAATAGCTTTTACATAAGTAAAACATGAAGGCTTGAACTAATCAAATATTAATCCAATGGACCTATAAACTTTCATATATTCCAGCAAGGCATTATAGTAAAGGTAATATCCAATAAATTTATTAAAGTTATCACACAATTTCATATATTTTGAGTCTCTTATTATTATGATAAATTTGTATGTATGCTTCTGACAAAAACAACATTCAAAATAATATATGGTCATTTAGAGTAAGTAGACAATTTTTTTTTTTTTTTCTATTAACTGAATGAAACTTTTAAATTTAAAAAAAATATAATGATGGTACATAAACACGAGTCTTGAGACTCTACTAACAAATATATTGTGTAAAAATTTCCCAATTTTGCCCAACTGACTATAAATTTAAATTTATAGTTATTCAAAAATAGGATACACATATGAAAAATCAATAAACTGCTCTAAATTAACTGATGTTCAGTTCTGGTGTTTATCCATTTAAATAGCTGTAGAGTTCAATAACATATAACAAAGACATGAAAGATGAAAGATCATAAAAAATTAGCAAGAAAAAACAAAATCTGCTTACGACAGAATCAAAAACGTGAAAAATACTCATCCGATCTCAATGGTTAGTTAGATTTATCATATCTTTCTTTTATTTTGATTAATTAAGTAACTATCTTACACTTCCAGAAACACTTTAACTAAGTGTTAAATTGTTTATAATTTGGACAAACATATTCACTACAAATTTTAATACTATAAGGGGGAAGAGAGTTTGATGAAAAGACACAATTACTCATTTCTTTTAAATATGACACGGATTTAACAGGTTTGCAATTTAAAAGCACATACACTACGCCTAACATAGTTAATTTAGAGGCAATACATTCACAATTGTCATTTAACTTTGTAAAATTACTTAGCACAAACTGATTAATTTCATGATAAACTAATAATATATGATGAATGGTTGTAGGCTTTTAAAGAAATTTATTGTGTATTTCTTATTTCCACTTCTATAAAAGTGTTCTAATTATTTTATGTAGACAATCATTTCTTGCATAAGTACTACAATTTTATTAGTTAATTCATATTTTTTTATGCTAGATTTGCCAAGTAGTTCATCTTCACAGCCAAGACAATCTAAAGGTAAACATGTAATGGTGGATGAGAATGCATTTTCACCTTTGTCAGCAATGGAACATTCTAACCCTCAATCAAATGAGCAAAATATTAATGAAAATGAATATGAAGGTATGCTGGAAGGTATGAATCTAAACTTAAAACACATTTTATGTTATAATAATAAAGTGTTAATACCAGAGGCGTATCCATGATTTTGGCTAGATGGGTGCACGATTACGAAAAAATGTATCTCTAATATAAATTTGATCGATTTGACTTTTAGTTCGTAATATGAATCATTAAAGTTTAAAAATTATAGGTCCAAAATATATAATACTACTAGTTTTAAATTTTAATATACACATTTAATTTAATTATATAAAAAATTTACAATGCTAAATTTTTTAGGAATTCTCAATGTAACACACTTGAAAATTTTGAAAGAATAAAGGAAAAAAATAAAAGAAAAATTAGTTGAAATGACAAAAGTGTAATTGATAACCACTTGGAAAAGTGTTACTCAAAGA
Organism: Solanum tuberosum; assembly: GCF_000226075.1. NCBI lineage: Eukaryota > Viridiplantae > Streptophyta > Magnoliopsida > Solanales > Solanaceae > Solanum > Solanum tuberosum. The sequence continues at coordinate 17,792 of NW_006239783.1, forward strand.
GACAAGATAGTTGAAACGACAAAAGTGTAACTGATAACCACTTTAAAAAGCGTTACTCAAAGAGACAAGATAGATATAAGATTTAAATTTTTATCTCTCACTTAGAGAAGTGCACCCAATCATCATCGCATTTTTATATGATACTTTGAACATGGGTTCACACATCTATATTTAATTTTTTTTAAAAAAAATATAACACTATATATGATCTAGAGAGGGGAGCATGGGTTCACGTGAACCCACGGCACCCCCTCTAGATACGGCTCTGGTTAATACCAAAGAATCTTCTAATAACTGAGTATACTGATCCAATAGCTAGCAGCTATTATGAAAAGTACGTATCCTGATTTCAGTACTAATTGCAATGATGTTGGATATCTACAATAAAGAGTCATTCTTGCTCCAACTCTTGATATGGTAGAATCAATCTATCAATATATGATCTCCTTGAATCATAATCCTAAGAAATCATATTTGAGTTCTGACAAAATATGCAAGTCTGATCATACTTATTCAGCTTTGGAACATGTACACACCTCTGAATTCTTGAACACTATTAAGTGTTATGGAGTTCCAAATCATTCAATCACTTTAAAGGTTGGAGTTCCAGTGATGTTACTAAGAAATATTGATCAGTCAGCAGGATTATGTAACGAAATTAGGTTGATTGTTACTAAACTTGAAAATCAAGTAATTGAAGCAAAGGTTTTATCTGGACAAATGGTTGGACAGAAGGTATTTATTTCAAGAATGACTTTAACACCTTCAGATGCTAGAATCCCATTTAAGTCTCAAAGAAGACAGTTTTCTATAACTGTATCATTTTCCATGACAATCAACAAGAACCAAGGACAGTCTTTATCTCATGTTGGATTATTTTTGAAGAAATCAGTGTTTACCCATGGACAACTTTATGTAGCTGTTTCTAGAGTAACACGTAGAAAGGGATTAAAAATACTGAGTTACAATGATGACGGACAGTTAACTGATGAGGCTGTAATTATAGTATATAAAGAAGTGTTCCAAAATCTATTGTGATATGCAGATTTTTTGGGATGTTTTTATATATACTGTAATTGTTGATGATTATTATAAGACAATTCAGATGAAGTTGTTGTTATAATTATGGAATCATTTAGAGATATGTTATTTTAACTCGCTTAATAATTTTTTATAATATTATGTTCTGCGTATTACACCTAAAGATAACATTATATGATATGAAATGTTATGCGATTACTTTAATTAATATAGAAATTTATTAATTTAAAATTCTTTATCATGTAAATTGATTGTTTTGTCTTTTTTGTCATTGTTTTCTCAAGCATATGACAGTCAAGAACAGTTAGAAAGTGTATTATGCAATCAGAAGAAATAAGAGTTCAATAAAAGGCACAAATACTGAGAATGAATGTTCAGGTACAATTTTAACCTTTACTATTTGCATTGTACATATTCAGTTAGAATTTTAATCTCAAATATTTCCATTATTCTTTTATCATTACTTTTTTTTATAAAGATTTATAATAATTATAATATTTAAAAATACTTTAAATAAATTAATATTGTTAACTCTTTTATTGACAATAGCAAGAGTTTGAAAAAATGGAGGGGGATAATTAATACAATTATGCATATGATGAACAATTTCACACTTAAGTAATTGAGTGTGCTTTGAAGATAGTATCAGACTCTTCCGTTATATGAAATGGAATCGCCTGTTGACATTATTATTTTTTATAAACTAGACTATCTATATGCAATTTGGTTCTAGATACTTTTTAAACTTTACATTTAATCTTGCTATCCTATAACAAGTATTTAAAGGAGTTCATATATGGTTTCAGATATTTCAAAGAAGCAACACATTAAAATAGGTTAACTACATATTTGTAGATGTAAGACATCTTTTCGAATTTTAGAAAACAAATAATCATTTCCCTGCTTCCGCAAGAAGCAATAATTCATCACAATCTACTCTACCAACATGGTTAAACATAAAAATAAAAACAAAGATAGAGATCTAACCTGACATTGCAAAGAACATAAAAACGGATACCAAGCAAAATAACAAAATATGCATCAACATAAGTTTATTACAACTATGTTATAGCATGCATGTACTAAGTTAAAATATAATACCTTAGTTGACCATCCCAAATAGAGTAACAACGAGGCAAAATAGAGCTGAATAAGACATCACCTGATAAATTTTACAAAATTAACAATTACAAAGAACCCAATTGAGAAAGGGTAACAGAAGAATATAAAGAAAACAAAGGAAGAACACTTACAGTGATATGAAAAAGCACACAGGAGCTTAGAGATGACGGATCTAGCTCTGACCGGCGACGATCTAAACATGAAGCTCACTTTCCTAATCTCAAAAATTAGATTCCATCGGTGCATGTTTGGTCTCCTTCCACAAGAGAACAAACTATACACTTGACGGATATAGTCCCTAAACTATCATATATAGTAGGTCAAAAATAGTCTCTTAACTATACACTTGACGGATATAGTCATTTAACTGTAATGACCCGGAAAGTCATTTTTTACAAAATTATCATTTTACCCATCTCGGGAGTTGCCCTGAGTCACTTTTGATCAGTTTGTGAAGTTGGTTGGGAATTTTGAACTATTTGTTTAACTACGGTTATTTAGTTGATGGATATTTGTTAAATGATTAATTTATGAGCAACTTTCACATATAGCAAACACAAAATTCATATTTGTATGCTATAGCAAAGTTTGCATAATTGCGCTCCATAACAAACATAAATATGTATAATTCGCTATACATATATAAAAGAAAGCAGTTGTATAATTTGCTTTGGTATACATATACAAAAAGATCAATTGTATAAAGTGAGAGAGGCGAGTGAGCGAGGGAGATCTAGGAGAGTGGCGAGGGAGATCTGGGAGAGGGGAACAAAAATATATGTATATAATGTATACATACAATTTTCACGCATTTTATACATTTGCGTTTTTATATAAAGTGAGACTGGGAGAGTGGCGAGCGAGATCTGGGAGAGGGGAGAGAGGGGAACGAAAATATATGTATATATACAATTTTCACGCATTTTATACATTTGCGTTTTTGTATAAAGTGAGAGAGGCGAGTGAGCGAGCGAGATCTGGGAGAGTGGCGAGCGAGATCTGGGAGAGGGGAGAGAGGGGAACGAAAATATATGTATATATACAATTTTCACGCATTTTATACATTTGCGTTTTTGTATAAAGTGAGAGATGAGAGTGAGAGAGCGAGATCTGGGAGAGTGGCGAGCGAGATCTGGGAGAGGGGAGAGAGGGGAACGAAAATATATGTATATATACAATTTTCTCTCGCTTTATACAAACACAAACGCACTTTATACACTTGCGTTTGTATAAAAAATGAGAGAGGCGAGCGAGATTCACCAGGAGAGAGGTGAAATAGCAACAGTTTGCTATGAGGTACAATTAAATCAAACTATATTTATAGTATTTAATTTGAATTAATAGTTTGCTATTATATACAATTTTCCTTTAATTTATTTAGTTGGGGGTTAATGGGTCAAGTCCATAATTTAATTACTTGGTACCCTTTATCACTTAACCCGTGTATATAAATAAAATTAGTGAGATTTAACATTTTTAATTATTTTAGAAAATAAAAATAAAGAGAATAGGGAGAAACCCTAAGCGGCATCAATGAGCAGCGAGCGAGTGCTCTTCCTTCACGTAAGTATTTTGGCTGAGCTTTTATGATTGTTGTTTTATACATAATTTCTAGTGAAAGAGTTTACACTAAATTGTCCCATTAGTTAACTAATATTTCCCACTAATAATCACATGCATGGGGAATCAATGCGACAGTCTTCTTAATGGTGGAAGGAAAAAGAGTGAACACTTAATTGTGTATGCTATTAGAATTGGGTCTTAAGGGAGTGGCAAGTTATTATATATTGATACCAATTGATGAACGAATATAGGTTTGACATTTTTTTTGGCTTATGTCGTATTTTAATTATTATTACTGCAATGTTGGTTGTGAAAGAAAGTAAGAAAATTGAATAGGAAAAGTTGATACAAAGTCAGTGGCGTATGTATTGAAGTTGGGGTAAGAATATGGTTGATTTCTAATGCCTAATCATTGTCCAATAATGACCTAATCATTGGACAATGATGGCCTAATCATTGGACGTGATTGTGGAGCTAATAGTTTATTGAATTAATGTTTATAGTTGAACATTAGAAATATGTTAATCTGCAAATTGTTTTGAGGCACATCACTGATATTTGACATTAGTTAATTATCTAGTTATCACTCTATGATTCAAGTTTTGATATATTAAGACATGTAATTAGATATTGAGTGTATTATATTATATAAAAATTATTAGGGTTGTAGTGTTTGGAGAAATTATGACTTAACCCTATACTTGAAATTTTGGAAATATAAGATTTGACCTATTGGTTGGAATCAAGATATAGGAACATTACTATAAATTGAGTGAGTTTTTGGGTCAAGGCTATACACATAATAATATGTGTGGTTAGTTTTGAAATCTTATTAAGAATATTTATTTGAATAGATTGCATTGATTTGGAATCCAAACGAAAGGGGAAGACTCAAGTCCCGAAGTGATTGTTCGACTATTTGAGGCAAGTGTATGAAATTCATGTATTTCCTTGTAATATGTGTTTGGGGGTAATGAGACTTGGTGAGGGTTGACTTGTCCACATTGATTAATTCTAATGATGAAAAGGGGGTAATAAACGGCAATGTGATTAATTGTTCGTAGGTGATGTGTTGAGAATGATTCGTACCAATGGTGTGACGGGCATTGGTACGAGTACCGGTGTTATAAAGGAAAAGTTTATTACTATAGAATGCGGATTGTAATTCGAGAATGCCAAAGCATATGGGCATTAGCTGATATAATATTGACTTGATTTATTATGTGTGATTATGTTCTTTATTGAACCCGTATACTTGTGATAGCTGAGGTGATTACATATCATATTGATATTTGATTGAGATGCATCATCCATTTTATTGAAATCATATTGTGCACATGCATTGAGATGAAATTGAGTATAAGTTAGGCACGTGGAGATTGTCCGTGCTGGGGATGGTGAGATGGTAAAATTATAGTTTGAGCACGTGAAGATCGTTTGTGCGGAATTTATTTGATTTATGATAATGCGTTGAGATCGTCCGGACAGACACGTGGAGATCGTCTGTGTCGGTATATGGACCTCGTGAGTCCCCCATGGGTCATGAGCTCTCGATGTATTTCCGAGGAGTATCATGTATATACGGTTGAGAGACTACTTGGTATTCTGAGGCATATCATTTCATGTTGTCATATTGCATTGTATCCCATGACATCCTTCATTCTTGATGATTTGTGTTTTATTGGTGGTTGGAAAGTACTTGATACTTGATTACCTTTATTTGATGAACTTGATCTTGTGTGTTGCTGATATTGTGAGTGCCTTTTTGTGAAAGTTGTGATTGATGAATATTGAGTTTGTTGTGGAGATCTATGCTTGTAAATTGTGAATTGTTAGGTTGAATTGATTTTATGCAGGTTGTAGTTGTGGAGGTTCGGTTGGGGTGTAAGGAGTACCCGTATTCTATCCTCTTAGCTTGTGTTTAGAGGTTTACTTGCTGAGTACCGTGTGGTTTGGTACTTACCCCTTGCTTCTACAATTTTTTTTGTAGGTTACGAGCCTGGATTTTGTGATACTTTCCATTCTCTTATTTTCCGAGGCTTCTTGGAAATTTGTGAGGTAGTTGTTTGTAATCTCAGCATAACTTCTTACTCCTATTTATGATCTCGTTCTATTCTAGAAACAAGGTCATTTGAGACTTGTGTTTTTCTTTTGAATCAATTGTAATACTTTAGAGGCTTGTACACGTGACAACCAGATTTTTGGGGTATTTTTTGAGTTGATTATGAAATTTTTGCATTTTATTGTAATGGTTGAGTTTTAGGCTGACTTGTCTTGGTGGGATAAGATGAGTACCATCACGTCAATTTATGGGTCGTGACATTAACTATTCACCCTTTTGTCAAGTTTGGTTTCTATCCACTTTTTATACCCACCATTAACAAATGTCGTCATTCAGTACTCTCTCTATTGATTTTCTTTTCCCCTCCTCTTTTCTTCATTGTGAGAAGCTACAGTCAAGAAACCCTTGGTGCAGTTTTGGTGTAGTTTGACGCAGTTTCTATGCTAGTTTTTGTGCAGTTTGGTGCTGATTTTTGGTGGTTGGGTGTTGCTGTCTGTGCAACAGTTTGGTGCTGTTTTTTGCGCAGTTGGTGACGTTTTTGGAGCTATTTTTGTGCAGTTTGGTGACCTTTTTAGAGCTGTTTTTGTGTAATTTGGTGACGTTTTTGGAGCTGTGTTTTGTGCAGTTTGTTGCTGATTTTTTGGTGGTTTGATGCTGCTGTCTAGTGTTGTGGTATGTATAGTTTGGTGCTGATTTTGCAGTTTTCTACTGATTTTTTGGGTGTTTTGTTGCTGCAATTTGATCAAAGTTGGATAGCTGCTATTTTTTTTTGTAGTTTAAGCTATTTTCTGCACAAAAACTGTTGAAAACATAGCACTATAGTTCAATTTAGTTGCTGATTTTTGAATTGCATTTTTATGCAGTTTCATTGATGTAATGACCGATTATTAACATGAAAATAGAATCATATTTTTTTCTCACAAAATTTTCTCAATTGTGATCGTTACTTTGCATTTTGCTTTAACTCGCATGAAATAACGACTAACGACATAATTGCAGTAGGACAATAAAGAAAAGAATTGAGAAAAAAAAAGTGAGGAAATAGTGAGATAATGGACAAAAGAAATGACAAAAAAGAAAGTCAATGGAGAAGAATTGGAATAAAGAAAGTGAGGAAATAATGAGATACTGGAGAAAAAGAGGTGGAAAAAAGAAAGGAGACAGAATTATAATGTATGTTAACGGTGTTTGTTAACACCTTTTATAAAAAATGATATAAATCAAATTTGACAAAAGGGTGGATAGTTAAAGGACTATATTCGTCAGGTGTATAGTTAATGGACCATTTTAGATTTACTTTGATAGTTTATGGACTATTTATGTCATTTTCTCCCTTCCACAATCTAGATAGATTCATATTTTTTAAGTTTTCATTTTTTTTCTTATTTTCTACTACCTGACGTTTTTCTCCAACTTTTTGTTTCCATTTTTTGTTATTCAATAAATTGGCCCATGGCCATTTGTTATAAAATAAGAAAGAAAGATGGAAATATTGAAATGTGTGCATACATTGAAGTCTTACAATACTATCAAGGCACGCTAATCAATATACCTAAGAAGTTGTATTCTTTTATATTACTTCTTTCATTTTATACCTTCTTCGTCAACTTTTAATTGTCATATTTAGTTTATCGAAAGTCAATTTGATTAATTTTTAAAGTAAAATAAGATTATATTAATTCGATTTTTAAAAAAATTATTTTTTTATATTCTAAAATTATACAAAAAGTACTACAAATAGCCATATATGCATATTAATATGATGAAAAAATATATAGTAAATTGTTAGTCAAAGTTCTTATGTTTTACTCTAAAAAAAAGAGAACATGACAATTAAAAGTAGACAGATGGAGTATTAGTTTATTATTATACTAAATATAATTGTTACATATTAATTTATCATTATACTAAAGATAATTAATTTATATTAGTTGATTACCTTACTAAATCAATAAAACTTTAATAACTTTTTTTACTACTCTTGCAATTGATTTTATTTTTGAAAGTATTCATATTTGTTTGTATAATTCACAAGAAGTATTTTAAGGTGTGAATTAGAAAAATCATCTTCTTATTTATGTTTTTTAAGCACCGTAAAAAATTAATAATGATCAATTAATATGAGACGAAGGGAGTATTTGACATACACAAAACTTTATTAAATATTATTTTATATTATTATTAATATAAGTGGCTTATGTTTATTATGAAAATTATAAAAACATTACTGTTGGACCACAAAACAACTTTATATTGTGATTAAAATAATTTCAAATATTATATATTGTTTTTTCTATTTTAATTTTTTTGTTTTATTTAATTTTTTGTTGATATTTATATTTCATATAAAATATAACTCAATATATGTTTTTTTTTCATTTTAATATATCCGCGCAACGCGCGGGTACGTATACTAGTTTAACTTAATACACGAATTAAGAAAATTATTATTAATATAGGTATTTTACCACACAATTCTTGATAAACAATATTTGGTATTAGGTCTTGAAAAATTATTTGAAGATCTAAACTAAGCGAATTAGACTATATATCCTCCTTTACATTTTTTAATCAAAAAGTGCTCCCACAGTTATCTTAAGAGACCACAAATATCCTCAAAAGTTAACAATAATGATATGACATGTCACATGACACTAATTCCGCCACCTAAATTTATCAACTAAAATACCCACTAAATTTTAATCCAATTTATTATCTAAATACTTATCATTCTATCTAGATCCGACCCCATTAAATTATTAAGCCATAAATACACCACAGTACCATCGAAAAAAACAAAAAAAAAGTAATGAAGAGCAGTATGTCAGTGATTCAAAGAGATTAAATGCAACCAAACCCTTTTTTATTGTGTGAATATTGAAAAGAGGTTTGCTTTGTAGAGAATTCGAAATCTAAATAAGCCAAAAAAAAATAAAAGTGATCAAAATAAGTCACTATTTTAGTAAGTAACTAAAATAAGCTTAGTGGAAGAAATTTTTTTATTTTATGCAATATTTCAAACGTTTTTTGTTAGTCTCATAACGTGTGTATTTAATATATAACGGAATTATTGTTTACATCTTATAAAACGGAACTATTTCTTACACTTTGTAAAGTGTAAGAAAAATTATGTTTTACAAAGAGGAATATTTTTCATGTTTTTTTTATGAACATACATGAATTTTTTCATTCACTTTTCCTCAAAAAAAGATACATATACAAAAATAATAACTATATATAATTAAAATAATAATACTATACACCCTAAAAAAAGATACATACACAAAAATAATAAGGCGGAATGACCTGCGAAACCCCTGTACTTGACTCAGTTTGTAAGTTGAACCCTCCTACTAATTAATTTGCCAACTGAACCTCTAAACTCATCAGAATACAAAATTTTAAACGCCTTTGACCATTAATCGAACTTAGTGACATTGATAATGCTGAGTTGGAAATTTACGTAATTACATGCGTTTGACAGCGAGTAAATAAGGTATTTTACATTAAAAATATTTAAATAATAATTATTATTATCACTTTTAAAAAAAAAACATCTTCCTCAACTATCCCTCTCCCACCCCACCTCCACCCCTCTCTTCTTCGTCCCCAATCCCCTTCTCTCTTCTTCTTCTTCTTCTTCTTGGAATTTCATCCACCACACCCACTCTCCTCCTCTTCATTCTCTCCTTCATCCACTTTCTTCTCAACCCACACTTCTTTTTCACTACAAATCAGCCGCTCATCCTAACCACTTAGAGTCCGTTTGGATTGACTTAAAAAAAGTAACTTTTAAAAAGTAACTTTTTAAAGTGCTGAAACTTATTTTAAAAATAAGTAGTTATGTGTTTGGATAAAAGTGTTGTAGTTGTAAAAAAAGTTGTTGATGTGTTTGGCAAATAAGTGCTGGTAAACACTTTTTTTAATCAAAATGTCTGAAATACCCTTTAAGCTGTTAACATGATAAAAAGTTGATTAATTTAAGGTTTTTATACTTAAAAATAAATTTATATTTTTCATCCATAAGTAATAATATCTTCCTATCATTCACATATTTCTTTACCACCACAAATTATTTATAAGAGGAATAATAATAATAATAATAATAATAATAATAATAATAATAATAATAATAATAATAATAATAATAATAATAATAATAATAATAATAATAATAATAATAATAATAATAATAATAATAATAATAATAATAATAATAATAATAATAATAATAATAATAATAATAATAATAATAATAATAATAATAATAATAATAATAATAATAATAATAATAATAATAATAATAATAATAATAATAATAATAATAATAATAATAATAATAATAATAATAATAATAATAATAATAATAATAATAATAATAATAATAATAATAATAATAATAATAATAATAATAATAATAATAATAATAATAATAATAATAATAATAATAATAATAATAATAATAATAATAATAATAATAATAATAATAATAATAATAATAATAATAATAATAATAATAATAATAATAATAATAATAATAATAATAATAATAATAATAATAATAATAATAATAATAATAATAATAATAATAATAATAATAATAATAATAATAATAATAATAATAATAATAATAATAATAATAATAATAATAATAATAATAATAATAATAATAATAATAATAATAATAATAATAATAATAATAATAATAATAATAATAATAATAATAATAATAATAATAATAATAATAATAATAATAATAATAATAATAATAACAATAATAACAGGGTTAATTTAATATGGGCAATTTGGGAAATGTATAAAAGAATTAAGGGCAAAAAGGTAATATACTTGGTCAACATAAAAGGGCTTTTAAGTTAAAAAAAAAAAAGCTCCCCTCCCCTAGCTTTTAGCTTTTGGCTTAAAATAAGTCATTTTTGACTTAAAATAAATCACTTTGATAATTGCCAAACACTTTAATAAGTCAAAAACTGGCTTTTAAGCCAGTTTGACCAGCTTAAAAGCCCATCCAAACAGGCTCTTAGTCTAAAAGTCTTTTAGATTTTAGTTTTTTAGTCTAAAAATATTGAGTTTATTATTTGTTTCTTTGGGCTTCAAAAAAGAGGCCTAAGTATGAATTAACACAAAGGATAATGGTGGATATTGAAAAATTAAAACTCCATTGATAAGCGAAAGCTTGAAAAATAACAAATGGGTTTTGTGAATTTGTGAAATTGATTCAAAATTGTGATTGAGGTTAATTGAATTTGTGGTGGTGAACTTGTATTTGAATTTTCAAGTCAAATGGGGGAAAATCTCATCTATTTGACATGAATTTAGTGTTCAATTTGAAATAAATATGAAGAACATGCTTATTTGGAATATATATATTTTTTTTAAAATGCTTATCTAAAATTTCCAGAAATTACAAAAGTGGCTTAATTGATTTTTTTAATTTTTAACATGTAATTTCTTACATGTCATTAAAAATGACATGGAATTCCATGTGTAAGCAATTGTACTTCACACACACTAGTCAGATGAAAGAAGGGTTAAAATATTACGTTCTGACGAGTTTAAGGGTTCAGTTGACAAATTGATAAGTAGGAGGGTCCAACTTACAAATGGAGCCAAGTACATAGGTCTTCCAGGTCATTCCGTCAAATAATAAACTGTATATAATTAAAATACTAATACTATATATAATTAAAATAATAATACTATACGCCCTCAAAAAAAGATGCATACACAAAAATAATAATAGTAAACACAATTAAAAAAAATACATACTTGTAAGAAAAACAGAAAAATATTCCTCTTTGTAAAACAAATTTTTTTCTTCCATTTTATAAAGTGTAAGAAAAATTTCACTTTACAAAGTGTAAGAAAAACTTACCCTTTACAAAGTGTAAGAAATAGTTCCGTTTTATAAGGTGTAAAAAATAGTTCCGTTATATATTAAAATATACACGTTATGAGACTAACGGAAACGTTTAAAGTATTACATAAAATGGAATTTTTTTCTTCCACTAAGCTTATTTTAGTTACTTACTAGAATAGTAGCTTATTTTGATCACTTTTATTTTTTTATGGCTTATTTAGGTTCCGGACTCCTTTGTAGAGAAGGGAGAAATGGTGGCAAACGTAGGAATTGGACACGTTTAATGGTGATAAGTTTGTCTCTTAATTTTAGTGGGTCGAGTCTAGAAAAAAAATTAGGGTTTGAATTATAAATTAGGTCAAAATTTAGTGACTACCCTAGTTGACAAGCTTAGGTCGCAGAATTATTGTTATGTGGCGTACTATATTAGTGCTGCTAATTTTTAAGAGTATTTATGGTCTCTTAAGCTAACGAAAGATAAAAATAATCTATTTGCATAGTTCAAAAACTATTTTGACTCTTTTCCTGTTTATTTATAAATTCCAAAATGTTAAAGACCTTATTTGTTGTAGTTTAAATAAGAAAATAATTAGTAAGCAAAATTTTAGTTCATATCACTTCGAACCCATGACAAATTAGGATTCTCCTACTGTGATTTGTTGTTAATATTTTTCCGTGCAGATAAAGAAATAATATTTAATTGATTTTAAAATCCTAAAGGTTAGGGAAAGATTTAAATTACTTTAGTTATGAAAAAATATAGTGAAAAGAAAATTGTCTAAGCAAAAGTTCAAACAACATTTCTACTCAGTCATAATCGCATTATGTGATAATGTCCCCCTTTTTTTAGACAGTTTGGAAGACCTTATTCTACTCAGGGTCTATTGGAAATAACTTTTCAATATTTATGATATAGGGATAATATATGGATATATAATCAGAGGCGTATTCAGGATTTTGAGATGATGGATGCACTATTATAAAAAGGTTAATCTATGATAAATTTGATCGGTTCGACATTTAGGTTTTTACTACTGAAAATCATTAAAATTTTAAAATTATAGGTCTAAAATTAATTCTAATATATAAATATATTGATTGAATTAATTAAAATGTCAAACGTGCTACCAATTACCACTTAGAAAAGTGTTATCTAATTTTAGAAAGAAAAAGAAAACAAGATAAATATAAAATTCAAATCTCTAACCTCGATGAGAGAGGTGCATCCAGTCATAATCGCATTATGTGATACTCCGAGTGTGAGTTGACACATCTATATTTTAATATTTTTTTATAAGTATAACACTGCTATATATGATCTGGAAGGGGACCATGGGTTCACGTGAACCCAGTGACATCCCCTTAGATATGCCTCTGGATATATTCTACTTTCCTCATACTACACTTGTAGGATTACACTGAATATGTTGTTGATGTCGGCCTTTTGGCCTCCTTTAATTTCATTTTAAAATGTTATAAGAAATGCACTAAATGGATCCAATCTTGAGGCATGAAGGCTATATATTGATGGCATGATTTGGAGATATTATAGAAAACACCTTCAAAATCAAATAATGGAGTCTAAGGTTCTTACAAAGATTAACATCCTTTCCAAGAATCTCATAAGACCATTCCCTACTTCAAATCATGATAATGATGTTGATCACCCCAAAAATTACAAACTATCTTTCTTTGATCAATTTGCTCTCCAAATGCACGTTCCTTGTGTTCTTTTCTATCCAATCAAATATTCCACATTTACTAAAATTTCCATTATACATGAACGACTAGAACAATCATTGTCCAAGCTTTTAGCTCATGTTTATCCAGCATCGGGTAGATTTGCATCTGATGGTCAATCAATCAATTGTCATGATGAAGGTGTTTTGTATATAAAGGCAAAAGTTGATTCTCAATTTTGTGATTTCCTCAAGGATGCACAAAAAGATATCGACCTAGCATTGAATTTTTGCCCGAAAATCGATCGTAGTGTTTCTAATTTGTCTATCACTCCACTAGTTGTAGTGCAAGTGACGGAGTTTGCTTGTGGTACAGGGCTAGCTTTATCTCTGAGCACTGAACATGCGGTTATTGATGGATTCACAGCATTGAAATTTATTTACGAGTGGTCTAAAGTGAGTAAAATGGGAATTAATTTTCATTCCGATACGATCAATTGCTTCACCTTTGATGATTTTGATACTATTTTCCCACCAACAACTGATAATCATTTGTTAAAAAGAGTCAAGCCTCCTAGAGATGATCATTATCATGATTTTACTCAAATGGTCGCGAGGAGGTTTGTCATAAATCAATCCGCGATATCAAAACTTAGGGAAAATGTTGGAGTGGTTTATTTCAAACCATCACGAGTTGAGTTGGTGATTGCTTTTCTATGGAGGACTCTAATCAATATTTCTCAACATAAAAACAATGGACGTTTGAGACCTTGTTTATTGAGTGTCCCTGTGAATTTACGTGGTAAAATTGAGTTTCCAAGATACGAAAAATCCTTTGGGAATTTTGCTATTGAAGTCCCGGTCAAATTCATACCGGGAGAAACAAGAATGGAGTTACAAGACATTTTACTATTAATCAAGGACGTAATACAAAAGACCAACATATCATTTGCGAAATCAAATGATGACATATATTCCCTAGCATCCAAATTTCATGAAGAAATACAAGAATGGGAAGAAAATGAACAAGTGGATGTGTGCATGGCATCAAGTTTATGTAGGTTCCCTATTAATGAAGCTGATTTTGGTTGGGGAAACCCTTGTTTGCTAAGTTTTGGATTGAGACGTAGTGATATGTTTTGGTTGTATGATACACCATGTGGCACTGGAATTATTGTTCAAGCAGATTTGAAGGAAGACTACATGGACATGTTTGGATGTGACAAAGATGTATTGTCTTACGCTTGTGATGAGTAGACATTTTGAAGTTTTGTTGTACTTCACTCTTAGGTTATTGCTATTATTAAGACTAGAATAAAGCATTATTGCTATTATTTGGACATCATAGTATTGATGTTCAATAATGTGTGTTCGTGTAAACGCTCATTTTAGTGTAATAAAAATTATTAAATAATTGTTTGTGTGCTACTTTTTACATTTGTAGCACAGCAGCAAGTTGTAGGACTCCAAGATGGCCAGCAAAGAGTTGAGTGATTTGAGCAATTGAGTATTGACATATAGAAGTTGAAATTGCTGGAGAAGCAAGACTCCATAACTTCTTTGATTCAATGTAAAGTATTACTACCCAAAAAAAAAAGAAATTACCTTTTTAAAAATAAAATTTAAAATATATTTCTTACCCCACTCCACCACCTCCTCCTCCCGTACCCCCTCTCCCTGACAATCCCCTTGTCTCTTTTTTTTTTCTTTTTTTCTTTATAGAATATTTTAAAAAAATTCATACTTCACCCCACCCTCAAAAAAACCCCACTCCTTCCCAAAAATGATAATATTTTAATTTTTTTAGAGGACGTGCTCGCATGGAGCGGTGGGTTGGGTCATGACACACTCCCAATAGCTTATGTTTGATTCTAAAAAAAGATAATTTAAGTGTGTTTTTGACACTTATTTCATTAATTTAATAGGACTTCAATTAGTGGTAAAACTTCATTCATTTGAAAATATATGGTTCAAAATGAAGTGTCAAATCACACTTAAACTATAATCAAAACATATGTATTTTTAATGGATATATAAATAAAAAATATAACAAGTAAAATGGCCTCAAGGATATTAAAATAGGTTGAAATAAAAATTGGGTTGGGTCATGATTCATTCAAATTTGGGTTTAAATGGGCTAAAAATCGGATTAAGTCATGACCCGCCCAATTTGACCCATTTAATCTCAATAATTTTAACATATTATAATTTAACTTTATAACAACAATTTGAATTTCAATTCAAGAAAAAAAAACAAGTTACAAATGGATAGATAAATCCTAGAACATATAAAATAGATAGTAATTCATAACTTCAATATGTGAACATACATTACACCAATGCAAATAAAAAGTCTTAAAACGGATAGAAATTGAAAATTAAATTAGGCTCAATTGAAAAAAAAAATTGTTAAGATTTAAATGAGTTGAGATTGATATTACTCAAATTATCTTGAATCCTACCCATAAAAGTCTGGACGAATTAGACATGTCACTTATATTTGGGGCCATTTTGATACCCTACCATCAATGGAATTCAATGAATATTACCTACACGTGAAAAATGAAGGTTTTCATCGGTCACCTTCCTATTTGGTAACCACTTTTTTTTTTCTTTTTTTTTTTAGATTTGGATCTATTTGTATTGGGCTATTGCTTTAACTATGGATGGAGCTTGTTTTGGTTTTAATAAAAAGACCTTTTGGCTATCTTGTCTTGTTGAAGAAGTAGATGTAGTTGACACTGGCAGACGTCAGAAGAAGTAGATGGAGGAGTGGACGAAGAAATATTGTGGAGAAATGACTAGACAAGTCATGACGTATTCTTAATATTTATTGACGAAGATACAATTTTAAATAAGAGAATTTGAAAATCGCCGATTAGGAGAGACGATAATTAGTTGATAGTTGAGCGTTCTTTCATAATTCTCTGAGGGGGATAGACTTGGTGGTCATACTTTGATCTGCTTTCTTATCAATAGTATTAGGACCAAATAAATTATACTCCGTAGTTATTTCCTTTTGGGCACCTTTTTAAAAAAATAGCTTAACAAGAAATGCACATGGATCCAATCTTGGGGCAAGATGGCTAAATATTAATGACATGACTTTTGGAGATATTATAATAAATACCTTGATATTCTAAAAAATAAGTATATTTTCTCAAATAATTTTTTTTTACCTCTGAACAATAACATCAAACAGACTCTAAGATCCTTTCCAAGAATCTTATAAAATCTTCACCCAAAAATTACAAATTATCTTTCTTTGATCAATTTGCTCTTCAAATGCACCGCACGTCGGTGCCTTCTTTTCTTTCCACTCAAATATTAATTGATTATATTTTTTTGGTTTGCTCTTAGTAATAATTATATTTTTAAGTAATAAACATCGACTAATTAGTATAGAAAATTCAAATAAAGAGCGCATTATACCTATTTTAATATTATAATTATTTAGATTAACTTTTTATTTATTTATTGAAGAGAGATTATTTTTTTATTTTTTTTAACATTTTAAATAAATAAAAAATGAGACAATCAAAATATATGTATTTTTTAATGGGTATATAGATAAAAAAAAATATATAACAAGTAAAATAGCCTTGAGGAAATGAATTATTACGACAGACAGACACCAGTTCTATTAAATGAGACATGTTTCATGATTTCAATTATTGGAAAGAAGGGAAGCATTGTTCATTTTTTTTGCCTAAATTAATTTTTTTCTCCATTCATTTTTATTGTCACAGTTAAATTTAAGACTCGAAAACAACCTCTATTTATTAACACGTGAAGAAACAGTCAATTATTTTTTGTGGGGCTAATAAGAAATTCTTTTGGTTGGTCACTTTATTATTTGGTGACCACTTGGTTTCTGTTATCTTTTTATTTTTATTTCTTTTGTTCATGTCTTTGCTTTTCATTTTAGATCAGATCAATTTCAATTGGATTATTGCTATTTCTAGCTCTCATCGGAAAATTACTATATTCAACGCTAAAATATTTGTTCAATTCAATCATTGTTATTTTTACCCCTCAATTATAAATTTTTTAAGAGTAATGTTTTTTATTTTAACATTTCAACCATTTTACCAACTATCATTAATTATAGACAAGTACATTATAAATTGGTATGTTTCATTGTCAATAAGTCATTTTTTTAATAGTCCACCACGTGATTATTGGCTAGACAAAATAGTACTCCTATTTATCACATGCTCGAAAGGAAGAGTTAATAACTTTGATGGTCACTCAACTATCAATTATTTTCATAGAAAGTCACTCACTTTCATTTTCAACTCAAAAGTCATTTAACTATTACTTCTTTGCAAGAAAGTAACTAAACATATTAAATTATTTTTTTCATTAAAATTTGCTGACATGGAATTTTAATTATTAACCAAAATTTTAAGAACCAAATATATATCAATTTAAACCATTTAATGATCCGACTCACTAAAAATATAATATTAAACATTTTATTTTACCATTAATTCTTTAAATTATTCTCGCTTATCTCCCCAATTCTTTCCCTTTACGTTCTTCTTCTCTCTTTTTTTTTTTTTTTTTTTTAATTTCTCAATCTCAACTTCTTCTTGGCATATCAAATCTAAGGGATTTTAAAGAGAATGGGATATGGTGGGGCTTGCAAGAAAGGAGTATGAATATCCATTTTTATATTCAGCTGGTGTGTCAGTAAGTGTCTAGCAAATCCAGTTGGCGTGTCAGTGTTATTAGTGTAGCATTATTTGTGTGGCCCCAATTTTTACTAACAAAAACAAGTTGATATTGGGTTTATTGGTGTGGCCCCATATTAAACACCAAACTCCAATAATGGCATGCTTGGAAGGACACCCTGGTAATTGAATTTAGTGTAATTATAATGTCCTGTCCTGTTTGGAAGAACATGTAATTACTTGGTCAGCAGGTAATTAGTGTAATTGACAGGAGGTAATTATACTCTACAATTCACAGGCAGAGGCTGTGAATTGCTGGTAATTACATGGTGTAATTACCACTTGATTACTTTTTAATTTCTTTTTTTTTTATTTCTATTTTTATTTTTTTGTTTTAATTTTTTTTACTTCTATTATTTTAAGTTCTTTTTTTATTTTTATTATTCTAAAAATTTTCAAAAATTTATTTTTTATTTTTTATTATTATATTTGATTTTCTTTTTGTTCTCAACCTTACTTTACGTGATTTTATGTAATTTTCTCGTATTATCTATTTCTTTATGCCATGCTTATTTTCTCATTAGCACAATTTTATTAGTATTCTAATTTTTAAATTAAAATAGAATTTATTGTTAAATAAGGTTATAGACTTACGTTTTCTTTATTCAGAAAAAATAAAAATAAATCATATTTATTGCTATGTTTGGGCACCGGAACGGGTTGTACCGGTACCATTCTGGTCCGTTCCGGTCCGATAGTATTCGGGACGGGATGGGATACATTGAACCGGTACA
>NW_006239783.1:37412-41478 GCF_000226075.1 Solanum tuberosum
TTTTTTACCCCCTCGCTCCCCTCCCCCATCAGCCCCCCACCCCCTTCAAAAAAATAATAATTTAAGTTTGTTTTTTAAAAATATTTTACTTCAATTTTGTAATTGTGTGGCTACATGTTAGAGAAAATGGTGTTTTAGAATTCATGAAATTCTTTCTTTGAGCTAATAAAGCTGGTGGATTTTGTAAGTTATGTGACCCCCACAGTTATATTTAATAGTTTTTGGGGGTAAATTATTAAATTTAGGATAAAAGACTAAATTGAACACATTTTGTCATATATGAAGGACTATTTCAATTACCTAGAATATATTAAAGACCAAAATAAAGCAACTCCAATACATCAAGGACCATTTTGATCATTTTCTCATAAAATTGATGATTAAGTTTAAAAAATAAAATATAATGACGGATTTGTTGGCATGGGGTGACAAAGAAGCGGGAATTGAAGATGGTGGAGGAGTTGGTGGTGGTGATACTTGGTGGTGGGTTTGTACTTTTTGATGGTGATGATGTAATTTTGGTGATGAGTTTGTTTATGGGTGTCAAATTTTATTGTGGATCTTTCTAATTTTGTGGGGATAATGGTGATAGTATGATTTCGATGGTGGATTTGATCATAGGTGGTGAAATTTATGTTGACTATTTTGATTTTCATGGTGAAATATATAGATTTGGTAGTAATATGGCGGCAATGGTAGTGGTTTCATGGTGGTGTTCATTGAAGAAGAAACAATTGAATGATATGGAGAATTTTAGTCAAAATTTGGCATAGCATCTGATGTGGCAGTGACATGGCATTGATGTGACTCAAGTGTGATACACCTCCTATTGTGAGAGTGGTGCTACACGTCTTAGGGGGTAAAAAAATTCACTATTTAGTAGCAAAGGTGTGTAATAGGTCACTATATTAGTTTAAGTGTCACGACCCGAGTCTACACCCTGGACGTGGCCGGCACTCGAAGACCGTTGCTGGTCCCCAAGCGAACCCTCATCCTGGATGACTACAAGAGGAAGACTAACTTAAGCATGCAAAAGCTTAAAACTGAAATAAAAGTTCATAAAACTTAAATACAAACTTTAAATCCAAAGAAAACTCTTTATAATGAAAAGGCAACTTTAGTCTTTAAATATTTAATAAAATAAATGATACAGACTTTTTAACTATTCTGACTATCTATGAAGCCTCTAACTATTAAAGATGGAAGTCGGGACAAGACCCACGACATCCTAACAACTCATATAACTGAAAGGTAAATGAAATCCTCCGGAAACAAAGAGGCACACCATAGCTAACTCGAACTCCCGGATGTATCAATGAAGCTCTTGTTGATGATCCTGAATACCTGTGTCTGCATCATGAGAAGATGCAGACCAAATGGCTCAGTACGTGGAATGTACGAGCATGTAAGGGGAATTCTAAAACATAAACATAAGCTTGAAACTTGATAAAAAGGAAACATACTTATCTCTTCTCAAACTTTCTCAACTCAAGGACTACGCAAGGATACTCAAAACTACTCAAACTTACTCAACTCAGAAGTATTCAAGGATAGGATATTCAACTCAGAGTTATGATATTCGACTCAAAGATATGATATTCGACTCTGGATACTCAACTCTGGTTACTCAACTTTGAATACTCAACTCATTTTAATATAATGCAATTTAAAACAAGTGCAATATAAAGAGACAAACTGTTTAAAAACATTATGTCAACTCTGTGTGTATGCAAGGATACAACATAATTCTGAAATGTATGTAAAAATACAAATAACCTGATGTATATAAAATACAAAATATTGTTGTGGAAGTTTCTCTTACCGACAACCATCACATAAGAGCTATTGTGACGATACAACGATCTTTCTCACGCTGCCAGCGCATCCTATACCCGACCAAAGGTATAGGACCTAAACTGCCTAATGGATCCACTAGTCTATTTCGAAAAAGGTTCATCTAAAAAGTATGACCCTTTTCTACCCATGGTGGCTACATGGTTTATGGAGGCTGTGAGTTGTCTGAACTCTCCCCATATCGGTGCTCAATACTACTCCAAAAAATATACTAGCTCTTATCTTTTAAAACATACTTCTTTCTGCTGATTTGAGATAATTGCTCAAAAACTTAGCTCAAACGCTATCTTGGAAATCCCAGTTTCCTCTCTTGCTTCATTTAGAAAGCGATTACTCTTTTCTTAAAACTAGCTCGAAAGCTCTTTTGGAAATCTCAGTTTCCGTTCTTATTTAAATATGAAAACATTTATAAACTCTTTGGGAATACTTAGTCCCCATATACTTTTGAAGAAAAAGACTTCAAACTTTACTCTTTACTAAACTTAAAACTTAAGTATTAAAACAAAGTTAAAACGTTTGTAAAAGACTTCTTAAAATATGGTTCATACCGAATTATGGACATGAACTACTCAATGCAAGGTTTTCAATAACCATAGATAGAACTCAAATACTTGGAACTCAAGAACTTCAATAATACTACTCATTTAAAAAATGCTCAACTCAGAGTTCATGCGGAATTATGAGTATGAACTACTCAACCCAATGACTCAAAGATACTTCTCAAAAGGGGTTAGGAACTCAACACTTAAAGGCTTAGAACTTGAAGACACCATTTCTCTGAAGGATGCTCAACTTACGACGTGCATGTAGAGTTTATGGGCATGAACGACTTGACTCAAGGGTCAAAATATCAATAAGGAACTCATGTACAACTGTTCTCATTCTCATACTTACTTTCTCAAAATTTAACTCAAATCGATGATGGATCTCAAAGGATTCAGAATTGAACTAGAAGGCTTCCTTGAACTCTACTCTTAACTATCTCTTGAATTTGAATTATGAATTCAAGAGTTATGATTCATGATATGAAGGATCTCAATAACAATATAGCTATTCGATAATTAGGAATAGAACTGTTAAAAGAAACATGAATTCAAGAACTCAAAATCAACTTATCTAAAGAATACTCAAATATAGGGAAACTATCCTAGATTACTCTTTTACTGATCTGAAAGTAGATGGAGGGCGTGAGGACGAACTAGTCCCACACTATGATAGCCTTACATACCTAGAAGAAAAAGATTCTTGAAAAATCTTGAAGAATCTTGAAGAAGAACTTGATTAGAAGCCTTGAAACCCTAGCTTGAAGGTAAACAATCAAGAAAACCTTTCTAGAGATTCTCGAGTTAGTATCTTGAAATCTCTATGGCCAAAAATTTTGAATTTTCATGAGTGAAGATGAAAATCTGATTGTTTTGAGCTTTTTGTTTGTCAAGAAATTCGTTGATGGTTTCTTGGAGGTAAAAACAAAAAACGATTATTTTCAATATTTTCCCGTCGGCTAATTCGTAACAGCATTGTATAGGTTACTAAAATAGTCATAATTTTATACTCAGATATTGGATTGACGTGAAATTGGTGGAGTTAGAAAGTAGATTCAATTACCTTTAATTGGATAGGTTATGGCTCACGTAACTCTTAATATTCTAAGAGATGTGGTTGTTTAAAGTTGACCCAAGCAGAATCTTATATCAAAACTTAATGAAACTTCAAGAACTCATCAAGAACTTTAATCTTTAAATTTCAAGAACGAAATTATGCTGAATAAATCATGATTGGTGTGTGTAGAGCCGTCAATATGGGCTAGACCTGTTGGGCCGGCCTGGCCTAACCGGGGATTTAATAGGGCTGGGCTAAAAATATTGGAGCCCATTTAAAAAAAGGGCTTTTTAGCCCGGCCTGAATAAGTCTGTTGATTTGTGGGGCTTGAGAAATATAGGTAGGGCCGGCCCGTGGGCTAATACAAATTAATTAAAAAATATAATATATTATTAAAATTTAAAATTAAAGAGATCCAAACTCAAAATCTATTTAAAGTTTTTTAGGAAATCACTAAGTATAGAAGTTGCATCCACCATGAAAATGTCCAAACACTTGTTGCTACTCGAAACTGGTTACATGGTTTTTCTCAAACTGGTAATATATTTTTGTGTACATTTAAATATTATAATTCTCAATTTAGTTATTTTTTAATATTTAACTAATTGAAACC
>NW_006239783.1:42211-70279 GCF_000226075.1 Solanum tuberosum
ACCAAAATACCCCTTACTATTTTCGGCTAACTTTCCTTAACTGGACAACCTATCTTCAAAAGGTCATATCTCACTCATCCAACCTCGAAACTTAGCAAACTCGGCAGCGTTGGAAAGATAATTCAAAGATTTTCCCTACGGTGTCTGGAAGTACATCTAACTCATTCTGTACTAGGAGTTATGATCATTTCAAGTTGACCCAAAACTCATAACTTAAGCATAACTTGTAAAAATTCAGATTTTGCTATTTCCACTTTAGTTCTTTTTCAAACTCAAGGTACTACATCTAGTGAACTTAACACTTAAGAAATTTTAATTCCTTGGTAAAATCCTACTCACAACGAGGGATGGTTCAAGTCTTAGCTCAAAAAAATTATGGGGTATTACATTAAGCGTGTAATCGACTTTTCGAGACAAGTTTGGTGGTGAATTTATGTTTTTTTCCTTTATAAATACAAACCAAAAGAAAAGACAAAAACAATGAGTTTCCAACATTGTTTACTATTCACTCTGTTTCAACTTATATGATATGTTTTTTTTTCTTTTTTAGTCCATTTAAAAAAATAATCTTTGGATCCAAAATAAATGAATTTCTGACATTTTCTTTATGTTTTAAAATGAATGATTTTTTTCAAAATACAAAGATATATTTTAATGGGATAATAACAGTTTTAGTTCAAATATTGTTGTTGTGTTGTTAGAAGTGTGTGGTTCCTGTGTTGTTGAATAACTTCAATTTTAGTTCATGTTTATTTAACTATGAACATTTAATCTTCAGTTATTAGAAGTATGTGGTTTTGGTCCTTCAAATTAACAAAAGTTAACTATTTAATATAATGATTATTTTAAAATAGGGATAAGGATCTGAAAAATACCTCAACTTTGGTCGGATTTGCTGTTGCGATACTAAACTTTCATGAGGACCTATTACCTCCCTAAACTATTTAATACTGTATTTTAAACATATATATTTGCCCACGTGGACATAAAAAATAATGCAAAATTATAAATAGTAATGTGTCCACGTGGTTAGAATAATCAACCCTTCAATTTATTTTATTTTATATATTTTAAATGGATAAGGATTTGAAAAATACACCAACTTTGATCGGATTTGATGTTGCGATGCTAAACTTTCATAAGGACCTATTACCTCCCTAAACTATTTAATACCGTATTTTTTTACCCCCTGAACTATTTAATAGTATATTTTAAAGGTATATATGTGCCCACGTGGACATATTACTATTTATAATTTTGCATTATTTTTTATGTCCATGTGGGCAAATATATATGTTTAAAATACAGTATTAAATAGTTTAGGGAGGTAATAGGTCCTTATGAAAGTTTAGCATCGCAACATCAAATCCGATCAAAGTTGGTGTATTTTTCAAATCCTTATCCATTTAAAATATATAAAATAAAATAAATTGAAGGGTTGATTATTCTAAATGCTTGAAGAGTTGTGTGTATAATATAATAAAAGTTAAATGTTAAATATTTTAAAGAAAACAGAGAAGCAAATGAGATCAATTCATATATTTAAAATAAACTTTCTAATTGTATATTTTTTGAAAATGTATAAAATATAATTTTAATTTTATACACATAATTATTCAAGCATTTAGAATCATCAATCTTTTATTTTATTTTATCTATTTTTAAATAATCATTTTGTTAAATAGTTACTTTCTTGTTAACTTCAAAGACTAAAACTGCACAATTCAGATAATTGAAGGTTAAATGTGCATAGTCAAATAACACAAGAATTATTTGAATTTATGCAATAATACAGGGACTAAACTATTATTTCTCCTGTATTAATTATTTCTTTCCAAAATTACTCTTTCTCTTTAACGAGTTTTTCAATTATGTATCTAGTTTATAGAAAAGTTTGGGATGAAATAAAATGGTAATATGGATAAATTATCCTTTAATTAATATCATTAACTGCTTTTTTAAAGGGTTGTGTCACACCAAAGTTCATTTATTTTGAAATAGAGGGAATACAATTTTTCTATAATTAGAAACAACTTAACTTTAAAAAAATTTCCTTACCCTTAATGAAATACTCTCTTCATCCATTTTTTACTTCTCCACCATATTAAAAATAGATGTTCATTTTTATTCTTTCGATTTGAAAAATTAAGAAATAATTTATCTTTCAGTTCATAATTTACGCTTATTATTAACTATAATCATTTCTCAATGTATTAAATTTTATCACATTAATTAAAACAAAGAGAATCCCGCGTAAGTTGTAACTATTGTAGAGAAAAAGAGAGATTACAATACCTCAACACCCATGTGGTGGAAAAAGCTAAAAATATGTAGCATACCTGTAATTGTTGCTCCATTATTAATTACTTTTATCATGCAAAAGCTAAAGATGGAGAAGTTAAAGTCGTTTATCATGCATTGAAATTTTATGATCAAATTAATTATATCCGCTAGTTAAATATGTAATAAATTATAAATTATTTTGTACCAAAAAATGTATATTATTTATATATTACACATTAATATACAAATATATATATATATATATATATATATATCTATTGGCTATTATTTTGGTGAGCACTATTTAAATTAATTTCTATAAATTTAATTTAAATAACAACCTTAAAGAAGATATTTGTATCATTTAATTGTATTGTTTTTCCTTTAAATGAGTTGGCTTTAATTTTTATTTTTCTAATAGACTGATCTTTAGTTTTTGCCTTTCAAATGAGATGATCTTTAATTTTTGTCCCTAAAAGTCGAATTTATACCTAGCGAGACATAAGTTTTGTAAGAGTGCGAAGCATATTTTGTGAAATATTATAATACAAACACATAAATTTATGCGTTGCGAAAAAGTTTTAAGACCTAAGATGTAAAAAACAAAGGGCAAGTTACAGAAATCACATACTTTTAAGACAAAATTACAATCTATCTTTAAAAGTTTATAATTACAGAAATACCCTAAACGGATACAATAATATAAGCGCTGATACATTAATCTGATGCGCGAGATACATTAATTGTTAAGTAAGATACATTACATTTTATACATGATACACTAATCTGATGCGCGAGATATACTAATTTGATGCGCTGATACATTAATCTGATGCGCGAGATACACTAATCTGATGCGTGAAAATGAGGAATTTTGGAGATTTGTAAAACTTATAGGGAATAATGGTAATAAGTAAACTAAAATGTGAGATTTCTATAATTAATCCAAAAATAAAAACCAACATAGAATAGGCACAAAAGTTCAAATAACAACGAACGAAAAAAAAAACAAATTAATATATAGGCTGGGCTCAAATTAAAGAAAATTTCGATTTTAATTTGTTTGTTCTATTTTGAGTTGACGCGGAGGTTAAGAAAGTAAAGAAACCTTTTAAATTTTGTGGTCTTAAATTAAAAATATGTCAAATGTATCAAAATGTCCTTTAATCTTGTCGTCTTATGCATGTCATGTAAAAAATTGAAATTAAAGACTTGCCCAAAAAAAAACATTCTTTATGAAATAAACTATTAAATATTATTTAATAACAAAGTCCAGCAATAACAGAGTGATTTGAATTTTGAGCAATGGAGTATTGACATATAGAAGCAAGGCACCATAGTTTCTTGGATTCAATATAGAATTGATGGAAGAAAGTTTTGACTCCATCAATTCTTTGTATATCATTTAATTTGAATCAAAAGAAGGCAAATAAAAGAAGGCAAATGGTGATAATCCTCCTCCATTTCTCTGGGAGGATGTGTTTAGTTGGTGAGTTAGTTTTTATTGTAATAGTGGTGTCAAAACTTCGGATGTGCACAGCTATACTTAAATTTGTATAAAGTTAAACAAGTAGACATACTTATTAGGGGTGTGCCAAAATCAGTCTAACCGAAACAAGTTAGACAAACTTTTTAGATAGTCAGCCCTGTTTGAGAATTTACCCAGCTATGATCAGAGGCGTATCTAAGGGGTGGTCACCGGGTTCACGTGAACCCATGGTCCCCTCCGAGATCATATATAGTAGTGTTATATTTTTAAAAACATATTAAAATATAGATGTGTGAACTCACACTTGAAGTATCACATAATGCGATTATGACTAGGTGCACCTCTCTCCGCGAGGTTAGAAATTTGAATTTTATATTTATTATATTTTATTTTTCTTTCTAAAATTAGATAACACTTCTAATTAATTTTAGACCTATAATTTTAAAATTTTAACGGTTTTTAGTGGTAAAAACCTAAATGTCGAACCGATCAAATTTATATCATAGATCAATCTTTTTATAACAGTGCACCCATCATTTCAAAATCCTGGATACGCCTCTGCCTATGATATCACTTTTTGTTTCTTTTAAACCACAATATCACTTGACTATCACTACATAAAAAAATGATCTTTAGCGGCAATTAATTAACGACAATAGCTTAATTGCCACTAAAATTAACACTAAATATGTACTTTTATTGGCAATTAACACTCTTTACATATGTCCCTAAAGCCTTTAGCGACATTGTATCTAATGACAATTAAGGCCTCATTTGTGTAAGATC
The DNA here is from genome assembly GCF_000226075.1 of Solanum tuberosum. Taxonomy (NCBI): domain Eukaryota; kingdom Viridiplantae; phylum Streptophyta; class Magnoliopsida; order Solanales; family Solanaceae; genus Solanum; species Solanum tuberosum. The sequence continues at coordinate 46,770 of NW_006239783.1, forward strand.
CCGTACTTTTTCTCTAATCGTGCATAGTATATGTGGCGTAGTATGACATGGTTATATGAGGTGTATATGACTTTGTATCGTACATTGGAGATTAAGATTGCAAGTAGGTGGCAATATCAAGCAACTAAACTAAAGTTTTAGGTCAAAGGGACCCCTCAAACAAAGTTTATGATAAAAGAAATGGCTCGGGTAGAACTTTACCCGTTTAAAAGGTTTAACTTGTCCCATAGCTTGTGGATAAGCCTATGAGTGTAAAACATGCTAAGAATAGTGTGTTATGAGGTATTATAAAAGCACAAGGGTCGTATGTTAAGTTTGGAAGTCAAGAAAATTAGTGAAACTAAAGTCAGCAAAAGTTATCGAAGTTTCTCTAATAATATTTTCTTAACTTTGGGTCAAATGTCTTGGATGTTTTCTCCCAATATATAAAGAGTTAGAAGGTCTATCACCCATTAAATCGAAGGCTTACGAGTCTAGTTTGCAACGCACAAAACCCCGTATCCAACCGACATCGGAGTAAAAAGTTATGAGGGTTTTACTACGGACTGCCGGGGCATAAATCTGGGTGGCTAAAAAATGTGGTATGTCGGCTTACTCAACGTTTTAAGCCATGAAAACATTTCATTTTACTTCCAAACCAGTAAGAAAGCTTAAGAGAGGGTTCCTATGGAGTACTTGCATGATGAAGGTCAGTTTTTGACGATTTCTACCATTAAAGATTACCCCGTGCCTAGAAATGTGATCTCTACACGTGGCAATCATTTTCCCCTTCTATTAGCTGCATTTGGAGCAAGTTTTTGAAGATATAAATTTGTAGTTATTGGTGTTTCTTCAATGTTTACACCTGGTTAACTAAGGTAATCATCAAAGGACTCTTTTATGATTGTTTTTATGAAGTTCTACAGACATTTCGTCAAGTTGAGGCCATTTGGCAAATCTACCGATTTAAGAACAATTATGAACTGTTTATAGGTGTGTGTACCAATTGTGTATATATAGTGTTTGCAAATTTTAGGACGTAAGGAACAACTTTTGTGAAGAAGATACAGTCATTCGAGTGTTCATTGAAAAGGTATGTTAAGGCGAAGCTACGTCCCTCATTTTAGCACCACTCCTGGGAAATTCCTAAAACGCCGAATGTGATATTTTGCTCTTCTCTTGCTAGAAATACCTTCAGTGAAAGGCATTGGGATCTCAGTTGAATTATTTTCATGATTATGTTATTTTGATATTTTACTCGTTCGGATAAATAGAGTGTTCGATATCTACATGTTATTTTATCAGTTTCCTTGATTATATGTTCGTACGTATGAATTTGTATTCTTCCTTGGGTGATGTGAATTAAAAATGTCACGCGAGACCCTTACTACTTGTGACCAGCCCTCTTTCTCCACTAAGGTTATTATTTAAAAAAATTCTTTAAAGTAGCTCACGGGATCTTTCAAAACTCTCAAATATAATTTAAACGTAAACTATTAGAACACTTGGTTTTTGAAATATTTCTTTAATAAATTATCTAGGAACCAAGTTAGGAACTAAGTAAATCACCTTAAACTTGTTATGAATATCAACAAGGTTAGGTTATCCTTCTAAAATTCGAGTTAACTTTTCAAGCTTATTTGGAAGAACATATCAAGTTCCATGAGGTTGTTATATGTTATACGAAAGTTATTATGGGGTTATGAGAAAAAGACTACAAACTGGCCAAGATTGGCAACATGACAATAGTAACTCATAGGTGTTATAAATCCATGACATGACATGCTATGCATTCTACTCCCGAGCTATAATCAGGAGGTATGGGGCCTGTTGTCTATATTTATACGTATGAGACACAGATGGCCACAAGTTGGCGAATATGATGCCGGTTCGCTACCGGAAAGCACCACCATTGCTAGCATTTGGTTGGGTATGTAATGCATTTGCATCTATATATATGTGTATTCACGACATAGGATTATACGAGCATACCATGCATATTTAAGTAGTAGGGGACTAAAGGTCAGCCATGGAGATTATTTGGGTTTCAGTTTCAGGTGGTATCTCTATTACCCTTTTACAGTAAATGTTTTTGATTTTACTTTTCGCTTTACATACCAGTACATTTTTATTCGTACTAACGTCCCTTTGCCTGGGGATAGTGCTTTTTGTTTTGTGCGAGCAGGTACATGCAGGGACTCTAATCGACCCACCCGCTAGGATTTAGGTTCAGTTGTGAGTTGGTAAGCTCCATCTTATCCTGGGGCTATCAGAGGATGTTTACTTTTTTTGTACAGTTTGGGTATAGTCGGGGCCTTGTCCCGACAATGCTTATGTCACTCATAGAGGCTATTGTGGACACAATGTTCTGAGTTTTCTTTTTGTATGTTTCAACCTCCAGCCAATAGTCTTGGAATGTATATATATGTGTGTGTACGTAAGTAGGTATGTTTTCGGTTGTGTCCTCGTCGGCTAGATATTACATCTTTTTTTCCCGGTTTGTCTACCATTGTTTGTATGGTTATTCTCTTTCAGGTCATGATCTCTGGGTTCATGCTTCACTTTTTAGAGGTTGTGCTGCCCAATCTTTTTGCCTCACAAGTTTCGTTTATCTAGTATATTTTAGTGGGTAACTCGATGTATTAGGGTATCGAGTACCAGTTACGCCCCCTATTGTGGAGCGTGACAATTTGTTTGCACTTAATGGAGGTCTGAATCTTAATCATTCAGATTCAGTCTATTAAGTGTGTTAGGTTTTTAGGTCTGAATCTGAATGATTCAGATTCAACCCATTAAGTCCATTTGTTTCTTTCTTCAAAAAGTCACTTAATGGACCTGAAAATGTCTGAACGGATCAGATCTGCAGGAGAGTCTTAACACCATTCAGACTTATTTAATAAGTTATAAAATAATATTGTATCGCCTCTCTCGGTCTTTGCGTGAATTTTTCTCTCACAACTACAAACTTTCTTCCTCTCTTTCCTCAATCAAACACCATTTTTTCCTTCTTGAACTAGTAAGTTTTCATAATCTTTACAAGTATTTTTTTTATATTAATATTTTTCTTAGGGTTTATTGATGTTTGTCAAGAACACTTGTTGCAATAATATTTTTAGTGTATTGGTGTTCATCAAGGTTTTTGAGTGAAAAAAAACTATTCATAATTAAAAATAATAATTATGTATACATATTTGAGGTCTCTTATTAGAATTTTGTCTTAGACCAATAATTTTTTTGAGACTCTTTGATCATCAAATTCGTTTGTGAGATAACACTAATATATTATTGTTGTTGAACTAGTTGGTGACAAAAATAATGGAGCTCATAATAATTCTCCATCCCAATCTTTCGTTTCAGCTGGAAAAAAAGTTTTGAGAAAGAAAAAAACTTATTTGTGTGAATTGGATCCATCCCAATATTCATTTTCAGCTGGAAAAAAAGTTTTGGGGAAGAAAAAAAACTTATTCGTTGAATTGGAAATTGATGAGAAGATGATTACTGCTCTGGAGTTATTGATTAAAAAAATAGTACACCTATATTTGAAGAATATATGAAAAAATTAGATGGACTTGGATGGGAAGAGTCATTATACAGTACATGTGTTAGTATATTTTGTGAAAGTGTCCACTACAAAAAAGTATGAATGACGTTAGAGGTTCACAAGTTAGAGAATTGGATCAAGGTTATTGGAAAAAAGATAAGAATTCTTTAGTTTTTTTAGTTAGCCAAAATATATGTTAGGTGTTGATAATGTAATACCTTATTTATTATTTTTCAACTAGTATTTATCATACATATTGAACTTTTTGATCTTATATTGTGCCTATAAAATACTTTTTATTCATGATTTTTTTTTTATGTTATTCTTGATCATTATGATATTTTTTTAATCAAAAAGTAATATTTTTTGTTGAAATGAATTTTTTATAATACTTTATTAATAAAATGTTTGATTTCATATGCACATTCAGATATTGAAAACAAACAATAATCATTTAGTGTTTAGATTTGAAGTCAACATTTTAATATTCAGAGGTGTATTCAGATCTAGACACCTAACTCTTAATGCAAATCTTAATATTCAGACGTGTATTCAGATTCAGAGGTCTTAATTTTAATAAAAACAAATGAGGCCTTAGTAGTGTATTTAAAATTATATGACAATGGACTAATGCTGGTAAATGATTTAACAATCTTTGTTAATGTGTATATTTATTACCGCTAAAAAATATTTTGTTGTAGTGTATTTTTATTTTCCTCAAAATATACTTCTCTCCTAATAAAATGCCATGTCACATTTATTTATTTATTTTACGAAAAGTTTAACAATGGAAGGGGTCATTATTATTATTACATATTAGAAAGAAGGAAGACATTGATCATGGATCCGGCTCCTCTCCATTTTCCCCAAGTTCTAGCTTGGATTGAAGACACATGTCATAGTTTAGAATTAATGGTTGAAATCTAATTGATTAAAGCAGAGTCCTAACCATAGTTATTTATTTCCATGTATTTACTTCTTAAATATTTTTGCAATCAATTATATTTTCCCTAAATATATTACAAACATTTTTTACTGCCCTGCATACATATTTAAAACTTTTACTAAATATTTTTACTTTTTTGAAAAAAAATAAAATACAGTTAAACGTTTTATTATTCTAATAGAGTATTAAGAGCTACAATGTCTATAGAGCAATTGGACTCCAATTTAGGGAGTAAGAAAGAATTTAAAGTTGAGGGACAAAATTTATTTTACTCCTAAAATTAAAAAAAAAAAATGTCAGCTCACAATTTTTTAATTTTTAATTTGGCAAATACTATTTGAGAAATGGCAAACATTAGAGAAAAAAAGTAAAAAATCAGCAAAAAATTACTCAAGTAATTAAGAAAAGAAATTCTTTTAAATATATTTAGGAAAAAATATAATGTAAATCTAGAATTGTTGGATTGCAAAAATATTTAAAAAGCAAATATATGGAAGTAAATAACTATGGTTAGACTTTGCTTTAATCAATTAGATCTCGACCATTACTTCTAAACTATGACATGTGTCTCCTATTCAAGCTAGAACTTGAGAAAAATGAAGAGAAGAGAAATAGAGAGGAGCCGAATCCATTGATCATTTACGTTTGTCTAAATTAGTATTTGGTGACCACTTGATATTGATATTTTTACAAGGGTACTAAACACCGCAAATTCAATGAATAATTTACCTATTTTCCTCGGTCACTTCCCTTTTTGGTAACTATTAGAAATGGGCTATTGCTAAATATGGATGGATCTGTCACGATCTAAAAATAGATGTGATGACACTTATCTAATTATATCAAGATAAATTAGTCTTAACCCAACAATACGAAAGAAAAGTGGAAAGATAAACGGATAATAACATAGGAGCGAAAAACTTAGTCATTTTAAAATACCTTAAACTTCGATTGTCACATATACAAGCCTTTATTTGTGTAGGTTACGAGCCCGGATCTTCCTGATACTCCCTCTTTCTTTCTTGTCTGATGCTTCCTGTGGAGATTTGTGAGGTAGTTGTTTGTCATTCCAGTGGATCTCTTCTTCATATTTATGATCGTGTTTTACTTTAAGACAATATCATCAAGATTTGTTTATTTCTTTCAATCCTATTGTAATAGATTAGAGGCTTGCACACGTGACAACTAGATTTTGGGTTTATTTAAGAAGACTTTGTTACCCGCTTTATTTATTTGTTGTTAGACTTTCATTTTTTTTTACTTCCACATTTTATCGTAATATTTAGGTTTAGGCTGACTTGTCTTGGTAGGATAGGACGAGTGTCATCACAATCATTTTTGGGTCGTGACAAGTAATTAATACTAAAAGTAAAAATAAAAAGAATAATTATCTTTTCTTAATATTGTAGACATTGAAATTTTGTGGGACTCCACAAAACGTGTTTAGATCGAGTTGAGACTCTACAAGGTTTGTTCAATTCCAATTAGGATTTTTGGAAGTTACTCAACCCTAAACTCTAGTTCATGCCTATATTATATAAATGTACTATATTCCCTTGAAAATGCATGTTGAATATTCCGCAAACTCATAAAATATGCATAAAGTAATCAAATCAAAATCAACCTAGTTTGATAAATACGCCAAATCTTATTAATGATGGATAAATCTCATGAGAAAAGAATCAAGGGATAACAAAATTATATTGTACTCACAATCTTAATGAATAAAATTATGTTTCTTCATATTCCATTTGTGATTGTAATTTATTTTTCTGTCACGTTAAAATGTATCGCAAACAAACAAATATGTTAAAAGTGAATAATTCAGAGACACGTGAAAAAATAGTGGTTTTTTGAGGGGCTAGTAAGAGATTCTTTTGTTCGGTCATTTTTTATAGCCTACTAGACAAAAGAGTATTATTGATCACACATTCAACAAGATTTTTTCAAAGATTTTGGGACCATAGAGTAACTGGCTTTTAGTGTAGGTTGAGATAAATACATTCTATTTTCCGCGTAATTCACTTGTGGGATTACATGAATATGTTATCGTTGTTCCCCTTTGGGCCAGCTTTAATAAATAAATAAAAAGTTAATAAGAAATGCATTAAATGAATGAGTCACGTGAAAATAGTGTTTTTATTGAGGGGCTAATAAGAAATTCTTTTGTTCGGTCACTTTCCTATTTGGTGTACCACTTGTTTTTCTGTTATCTTTTAATTTATTGTCTTTTGTTTTATTTTGGGTTATTGCTATTTCTAGATGGAAATACTTTTTAAATATAATCATTGTTATTTCTAACTCTTAGTCATTATTTTTTAAAATTAATTTCTTCATTGTTTCAAATTTTCAATCACTTTATCAACGATGATCAACTATAGACTAGTATAACATAAATTTGATGTGTGTCTATTGTCAATAAATATGTTTTCCACTCAATTAAATCATTTGTTAGTATGAAGAGGTTGGGTTTATTTGCTATAAAGTCATCCTCGAAACTTGATTTAGGAGTAGTTTGGTAAAGTATATCAGAAAAAATAGTGTATGTATTAATTTTGTATATTAATATTATCAGCTTGTTTGGTATATTTTTGTGAATCTATGTATAACTATATTTTATTGTGTATTACTAATACATGAAAACTTGATGCATGCGTTACTATGATTAAAGACACAATTACACTTAAATATTTGATTCAATGATTTTCAAAATTTATTTTGCTTGATATTTTTAATTATATTTTCATCATGTTAATATATATATCAATATTTAATTTCTTTTTTTTATATTTATCTATGTATAATATTGATTGAAAATTTAAATATGTACTTTTCATATAATAAAAATATAATTAAAATTAAAATTTTATAATAGATATTTAACATAATTTCTCTTTATAAAGTAATCATAATATTAAAAGTGTGTTCCATTGTTGTTTAATTTTTTGTGTATTGATTATTACATTATCTTGTTTTTGTTATTGTACTTTCTTCTGTTTGTTGTGTATCGATACCTATTTCACATTGATTAGTTATTATTATTATTCTCATATTTGTATCCCCTTTTTCAGACTCTTTGGTAGATCTTATTTTAGCAAGGTTCTATTGAAAATAATCTCTCTATCAATACGAGGTAGACATAAGATCTGTGTTCATATTAAATGCGCAACATGTTTCATGACTTCAATTATTGGAAAAAGGGGAGGTATACATCATTTGCTTTTGTCTAAATTAGTATCCCTTCGTTCACTTTAATTGTAAAATTTGAAATTGGTATACTCAGAAAATAATGATTGACATGATTATTTTACTATACTACCTCTATTAATTTATGTTTAATATTAATTTTTTGAAAAATAATTTATAAAATAAGTAATTACGGCTAAAGATAAAAATGAAAAAAATAATTATTTTTTCTTGATCAGTTAAAAATGAATAATTTACCGACAGGTGAATAAATAGTGTTTTATTGAGGGGCTAATAATGATTTTTGTTGTCTTTTTATCTCTTTTGTTTCATGTCTTTGTTTTTATGTTGGACTGGATCTATTTTTTTAGTTCAGCCATTGTTGTTTCTAGCTCCAATTCATTATTATTAAAATTAATTTTCTTCATTATTTTAGAACTTCAACCACTTTACTCCAAAAGAGTATTATTGATCATAATTCACTTGATATATAATTTATATATATATATATATATATATATATAAAATATATATAAAATTTTATATATATTAGTGACATGATTTTTGAAGATATCATAGCAAAAACCTTAAAATCAAATAATGGAGTCTAAGTCTCTTACAAAGATTAACATTCTTTCCAAGGATATCATAAGATCCTTCCCCACTTCTGTAATGACCCGCTAGGTCGTTTTGAGAACTCTTCTGGAAAAAAATTTAAAGGGGTATTTTAAACTATTCGATAATTTTGATGAATTTTTATTTAATGAGTATTATAGTTATTAGTTAGTGGGCCAAGTCCATAATTCAATTAATACCCAAGTAATTTGGCCCATGTAAATAGATGAATTAAGAATAATTGAGGGTTAATAATTCTTTGTCACCCCCACAACCCACTAAAACTTCTATCTGCACACGACGAGGAGAATCATCGCATAACCACAACCATCACAAAATCTGCCAGGTAAAAGAAAAATAATGGCTTAACGGGTTAGAAATATGTTGTAAGTTATTGCTGCCAACGAATCAGTGCTAGCAAGATTTCGGCCGGAATTTGTCATTAATGGATATAGAATTGTGTTGATAAGATTTCAGCTGGAACATAAATAATAAATAAAGTTAAGGAAAACAAATTTTGGAAACTTGACACTATACCGTAGGATGGTTTCTTTGATAGGATAAATTAATTGTTAATTAGGAGAGTATAATCATTACGAAAATGATTGACTCATGATTTTAAGTGGTAATTCATTTAAAAAGGAACTCAAGTATAGTAATTATGAAGGCTTGGAGCTTTTGTTAAATTTTTGTTAGTTTCTGTTGCTACTCTTGTCACTATTAATTATTAAGCATAATGGATATATATGAAAACTATTAGAGTATGTTATTTAGTGGAATTAAGATGTAACTCTAGGCTTAAAATTTAGGAATATGAGACTTGACATAATAGATGGCACCAAAATTTAGGAATTTCATTATATATCATGGGTGTTAATTTGGTGTCATTAGTTTATATATCATTTTGAGTTAATGATAGGTGAGTGGATGTAAGGTGCTGCGTAGTGGATAGTACAAATGTTGTTTGTTGCTTTGGTTCAGGATTACTGTATCACTTAGTTAAATTCGTAGCATATTTTATGTCTTGAAATATTCTGGTGGTGTTCACAATTGTTTACCAATAGTGGCTAATTGGTCCAAGAGTGACCATCATGGTTAAGTTGATAATATATTTAAAAAGTGCGAAATTTTAAGGGGAATAAGATGGTAACATTCGTGAAGTTTGAATAAGTTTTGGGGTTCGGGATAGAGGTATAGCTCGATGGATGTCTATAGATTCATTTACTTATGAATAATGCATATGTGATAGATTATGAACGTGTTGAAGCTTTGCGAAAGGGAAGGGCAAAATCTTGAGGATTCATGACACGTGTTCAGCATTCGAGGTATGTTAAGACTTTTTAGACTTCGTTGAAGGACGTTTTCCTAATTAAAAATTAAAAATGGAATAGACAATTGGTAATGGTGAAAGATGGGGTCTCGTACCAATGGTGTGACGGGCATTGGTACGAGTACCTGTGATTTTAAAGGGAAAAGTTTATTACTATAACATGATAGATTGTAATTCGAGAATGCCAAAGCATATGGGCATTAGCTGCTGTACTTAGTGACTTGATTTCTTTTGTATGGTTGTGTTTCCTTATTGAACCAGTATAATTGTGATAATTGAGGTGATTATATGTCATAACGACATTTGATTTATTGAGATGTTGCATCATCCCCTTTTATTGATATCATATTGTGCACATGCATTGACATGAGATTGAGTATGATTAAAGGTCTAACACGTGGAGATCGTCCGTGTTGAGATCGAGTTATAATTATAATTTGGGCACGTGGGATCGTATGTGCGAGTGAGTGGTTATGATTATAAGTTGGGCACGTGGAGAACGTCCGTGCTGGGGATTGTTTGATTTTATGATAGTGCGTTGAGATCGTCCGCACAGACACGTGGAGATCATCCGTGTCGGTATATGGACCTCGCGAGTCCCCCATGGGTCATGAATTCTCGATGTATTTTCGAGGAGTATCATGTATATACAGTTGAGAGAGTACTTGGCATTTGAAGCATATCATTAATGGTGTCATATTGCATTGCATCTCATTACATCCCTCATTCTAGTTGATAATGTGTGTTATTGGTGGTTAAACATTTCGTGACATTTAATTATATGTATTGATGAAAACTTGGTTGATAAGTTTAATGTGGACTTGTAAAAAAAATTGAAGGATTATTTTCTTATATACTCCTGTCACTACTTCTTTGTTGTTGGTCTATGAGATATACTGGGTACACGTGGTTTCGTACTCATACTACACTTGCTGCACTCTTTTGTGGTGCAGATTGTATTTCGAATTTGAGCATATTTCTTGGAGCTTGAGTCTGAGTTGGTCTATCTTGGAGTTGTGGTGAGCTGCTTGAACGTTCTGCGGCCCATACCTTCATATATCTCTAGTTATTAGGTTGTTTTGGTATTCTAATAGGATATATCTTATGTTTAGACTTGTTATATAATTAGAGACTTGTATTGACTTTTAGAAGCTCTTGTACTTATGACACTAAATCTTGGGATGGTAATTTAGGTTTCCGCATTTCATATTTGTAAATGACTTAGTGATTGAATATGATGTTTTCGCTTATCTTTCTACTTTAAATATTGAATTGAATTGGTAAAGTATTGGATTGGCTTACCTATCGGTTGGGAACATAGGTGCCATCACGACTTGTGATTTTGGGTCGTGACAACTTCAAATCATGATAATAATGTTGATCACCCCAAAATTTACAAATTATCTTTCTTTGATCAATTTGCCCTCCGAATGCATGTCCCTTACGTTCTTTTCTATCCACTCAAATTTGTTGGGAATAAACCCGCAATAGAAATAATATTTGTGGTAATAAAAATAATAAAAGCAGAACACAACAATACAGTTAATCAACAAGAATAAAAAGAGCAATAATGACACCAATATTTTAGACTTGTCCATCTCAAATTGTCTGTCTTGATTTTTAAAATGAGTTATCTCAAATTATTTGTTATTTTAGAAGTTCAAGATAACATTAATTATTTATTTTTTCATTTATTCTTAGTAGTTATAATTATTCTTGAAGACAATAAAGTACAAATGCCTCAATAAAATAAATATTTATTAAAAACATACTCTCTTTGTCCCATATTAGTTGATCACTTTTCATTTTGTAGGGTACTTAAGAAATCATAAATAAGAAGATAATTTTACTAATTTTCCCCTTAAAAAACTTATCGAGAATTTTACAAACAAATGTGAACACTTTAAAAAAGATTTCATTGCAAGGGTAATATAGAAAAAATTTAATTAATGTTTTCTTGATTTAGTAAGGTGATCAATTAATATGTAATAATTTTTTAGTATAATGATCAATTAATAGAAGATATAAGAAAGTATTATATTTTCAGACATATATAAGGGTAATATAGTAAAAAAAAATCTTCTTAATTAATGTTTTAAGAAAATATGATTAACTGATTAAGACGAAGGGGTACATAATTGTTTATTAAATGAGGTCACCGCAAGAAGTTAATTAAGGAAATCATGCAATGTGCATTAAGGTCGAAATGCACAAATACCTCCTTTTGAAATCATTAATTAACTTATGTCGTATTTAACTCTTTTTTTTTTTAAATCGCCAATAAAAAGTACATACTATACCTTCTATTCTCCACATACTTCAACTTTTGCGAAGGAATTTTTGAATAGGGAAGCTCATTGTATAGGCAAATAGTTGAGGAATCATCCAAAGAGAAATGTACTTGTCCATTGTGATGATCTGTCACATCATCATGTCATATAAGCGTCACGCAAATGTCATATGGCATAAAGTTGCTCATGTGGATGGCTTACATAGGAGAAAGACTTTTTCTTGTGGATAATTCTAGAGAAATATAGAGATTTCTCATGGAAGATTATAGAATTGCATAGAAGGTCCTAGAATATTCTAGTTATGTAGAGAGGTCAAGAAAATAGACCTAAATATAAATACTTAGGAACTTACATAGTAATTAATATTTGCATATGAATACGTAAGTTACAGGGGCGGATCCACGTTGGTTCCAGGGGATTCAACAAAAAATTACACTGTATATATAAGGTAATTTTCTGTATTTACGTGAATATATATATTTTGAACCCCCTCAATGACAAGGAGAAAGATATAGCCCAGCGGTAGGTTCTCTGAAAATTAAGCCTCATGTTGAGGGTTCGAATCCCTGCATATTAGCGTTTTATTTTTATTTTTTTCAATTTCAGTTTTTTTTTAAGGTTTCAGTTCCGTTTTCACGTTTTTTTTAGTTTTTTATTTTATAAAACATGCTAAAAGTGTGGTTTTAAACCCAAAAAAATTCAAGGGTCCGCCACTAAAACTAAATACTACTACTTTCTTGAAATTTTTGTTTTGTTGGCTTATATATACACATTTATACTTTTATTTTTCAAACCCTCTGAACGAAAATCTTGGGTCTGCCACTGATAAGTTAGTCGTATAAATAGAGGAGCATTCATATGAAAACTCAATTAAAATCTCTACAGAATTCTTCCTAACAATTCTCTTGTGATTTTTTTCATTCTCTTAGCGATTCTTAGAGTTTTAAGCTGACTTGATATAGTAAAAACGTGAACAATTTGTCAAGTACATCTTGTGTGCTTAGTTGGAGTCTAAATCTATGAGTCCATTATGCTATCTCAATAGGTTGGCCAATGAGTTGTAGAATTTGAGTGGCAAATGAGTAGAGAAACATTACGGGCTAATTATGCTATTCTGTTGAGTATTATACTTTGAAAAAATCTCACTTTTAATTTTTTTTAAAAATAATTATACTCAACGTGAAGAAATTATTTATATAATGTGTATGGATAACATTAAATAATAGTTAGTTTACATTATTGTTGATTAATTCGATCAGAAAATCTTTATAAAATTATGTGTATTTAAAAATTTATTATAACATGCAATCACAAACATTTATTTATAAAAGAAATATGAAGATATGTAATTTATTAATGCGGCGACTTAGAATATTCTGATACTTTTTCTATGAGATATGATTTGCTCATTTGATAAGTTCGTACAAGAATTGGAAATTTTTTTATCGTTTTCATAAATTAAAGAGTTTTAATGTTTATTAAAAAATACAACTTAAAATATTCAAATCATTTATCCAAACAAAATTTCAACTTCTTTTCAACCTAATTTAATTCATGTCCAAACAAGCCCTTAATCATTTGCTACCTCTCCATTCTTTTACCCTTTCTTCAGCAACGGAAGCCTGCAGTAAGTGGGAAAATGAAGTACATTGATAACATTTTCATGTACAGTAGGAAGTAAGGTTTGTTTGGTACCTATTAAGTTATATTTTTCAAAGTAAAAAGGCAAAGAATGTTCTTAAATTATGTGAAATTGAATAATAATGTCCTTTGTTAATACTTTGATTCAAAAATGCTTTTGTCGTTAATATTTTAATCCAAAATGTTCTTATTGTTACATTTGGGTCAAAAATGCATTTTTTCTGATAAACATATTGTTCCTTTTCTGTATAAACACATTTTCTTTTCTAATATGATCATAGTAACATATCATTAATTTTCATTTTCATAATAATTTATAAACTATATTCATTTAAACACTTATTTTTTTTACAAAAATCTCGGATAGACACCTTGCTCTTTAAATTAAGCATTTTTTGAAAGTAAAAAAAAACTCTTGATCTTTCAAAAATATGATCAAACAGGCTCACATAATAATGGAAATGATTAAACAATATTTATCTTTTAAAAACACTATTATACATGATGGATTTGCAAGACATTACCTCTTTATTCCAGTTAGTTTTGGAAATCATGAGAATAAGAATACTGGTTTGAAGTGTTGTTCCTAACAACATTCCGGTCCACATGCCCTGCCATTTATAGTATATAAATATAAATACAACCAAAAGAAAAGATAAGAACCACATATAATAATGTTCCCAACATTGTTTTGACTTTGTACTTCCTCTGTTTTAACTTGTGTGAAATATTTTTGTTTTTTAGTTCGTTTCAAAAAAAAAGAAGGAACTCTCTTCGATCCAAAATAAATGAATTTCAGACACTTTATCTATGTTCCAAAAATGAATGAATTTTAAAAAAATTAAAAATGTATTAATTATTTCTTTCCAAAATTATCTTTTATTCAATGAGTTTTTCAACTACATATCTAGTTTTTAAAAAAGTTTGGGAAGAAACAAAAGAATAATATAGACAAATTATCCTTTAACTAATATCATAAATTACTTTTCTTATGAGGTGTATCACACTCTAAAAATGTAACGATCTGATCCATTGTTACTAAAGGGCACCTAATGCGGAGTCTCAAAGTTTTGGAAATACGGTGTAAGAATTTTTAAAATTTGAGCACACAATGATTTTTGGGTCAGGCTGACGTCAGCCCGCCGTAGCGTGAGGCTTCTCGCTATGGTGGTGCCGCTATAGCGGGCTGCCAAAAATTTTACAACCTAATTAATGTGTAGTCTTGTACTTTCCTCTCACTTTTGAAAGGGGAAAATAGGTGAGGACTACTCCAAAAAACCCTCCAAATGCACATGGGAAAGGGAGCAATGGGGGGGGGGGGTATTATTGCGCAAGTAAGGTAAGGAATTCCGGTTCTTGTTCATCATGGTTTGCTCTCACGGAGTCAGAAGTTCACCAGTTGATGCTTGACACTCAAGTAGGCTAGATTTCCTTCAACTGAGTAGTTAAATCCGTTTTACTGCATTATATCTTGTAAATATTTAGAGATTGCATGCATAGACCTTTGAACATAGAGTCTGAATGGTTATAGGTTATTGTTATTACCGTTAAAGCAGGAGATGAGATAATGGCTAGGGGTGACTCTCTAGTCTTGTTTAGCTTTGAGTTTCCTTGTTAGGATGATTTGTGTTGTCCAATAGATATAGGTATTTATGTTTACTGGGTATGTATAATGGGGAGAATATATGAATGCATATATAATGATAATAAGTTGATAATCTCATATAATGAATCAGTTATGTTACTTGTGGAAGTGTTATTGTTCATGATGTTTGTGATTGTGCATGATTGTATGTGTGATAACGATTCTCCTACCTAGGTGTTAGAGTAGGTACTTGCACGGTCCAGTGAATCGGATCGTGAATATGTCTCTGTCTACTTAATTTTAAAATTCCCTTTTACCCTTAATGCCTCCATCCACTTAACTTAAAAGTTCCCTCCCTCCGTCAAGGATATACATGGAGCGGTATCTTTCTATAATTAGAAATAACTTGATTTTAATATTCCCCTTACCCTTAATGAAATACTCTCTCTGTCTAATATACCAAAAATATATATATTCACTTTTACTTGTCCAATTTGAAAAATCAAGAAATAATTTATCATTTTGTTCCTAATTTACCTTTTTTATTAATTATAGTCATTTCTTAATGTTTGAATTTATTATATTCAAAAGGTAATGTAATAAAATTATGATTCTATTTATTTCTCCTTATGTCAAGTCAATACTGAATGAGTAGAAGAACAGAGATTAGTTTGTACTTTAGATTTTCGAAAAATAAATATCCATTTTTATTAGTCCAATATAAGTTGTGTTTTTATTGTAGAGAAGGAGAGTGATTACAATACCTTAACACCCATGTCGAGGGAAAAGTTAAAAATAAGACCCAAAGGAATCCCAAATACATAGTAGCATACTATGTTAATGTAAGCTACATATGTTTGCCAACCTGCTCCAATAGCCACACCTGTAATTGTTGCTCCATTATTAATATTAATATACAAGCGATGTACATTTATTGGCTATTATTTTGGCGGACGTTATTTATATCAATTCCTCTAAATTTAATTTTAAATTGCGACTCCAAAGCAGATATTTATATAATTTAATTACATAATTTATCCTTTAAATAAACTGATCTAATAAAATATGATACGTATTTTGATATGGAGAAAATATACCTGAAAGAGTAGGTTGAAGACCGTTAAGCATAATTGTAGTTCCTAATAGAGGAGTAAGTTCATACACGGCTTGCTGAACTTCAAAACTTTTCGTAAACAAAGGTGGATATCGAGTTCGAGCAACAAAAAGTGCTATCGTAAGTATTGTCCCAATTAAAAGTGAAGTAATTGATACCACTAGGACTGAAAATTTTGCTGTTCGGGGGTGCCCTGCTCCTAGTTCATTTGACACCCTTACACTGCACCCAAAAAGAACAAATTCATTTTTTAGGTTTATTACTTTACTCTATTCATAATCGAGTTGATATCTCTCAGATGATTACCTGAGAAAAGTGATTATACGTGACAATAAAGTTTCAAAACTAAAAAAGTGACACAAGTCTTAGTTATTGAGTAGATGTGATAATTTTAAGATTAGTGTTAATGACGCTAAATTTACAACCATTAAATTTTATTATTTACATAAAGATCTTATTTTTCCCACTCCTCCCCTCCCCCTCCCCTTCTTTTTTTACCACCATCTCCGTCCCCACCCCTTCTGTCGTCACCATCATTTCCTTCATTTCTTTGGCCACCAACTCCACCTCCTCTTCCTTCATTTTAGTAACAACGGCATATACATAGGAACATAGGGCGTAATTTTTAAATAGTGATATTTCTAAGCTTAAAATTTATACATTCAAAAAATACTATTTAAATTACAATTCTTCACGTATTAACTTGATAAAAAAATATACTTTCATGATATTGATGAAATTTTACGTTATTTGAATATTAAAAAATGAAAAGTGTCACACAAACAAACCTTATTGCTGCATTAAAGCCAATGCACAACATGAACGTCCACCCAACAATGCTGGTGCTGCAAAACATCGAAACAAAAAAATAAACATAGTAAAAGAGTTATTGTTTCCTTTAATGGACTTGAGATATAAGTAATTTTTAGTGTTTGATGCCTGAAAATGACATATATTTTATATATGTATATTTTCACACCAAACACATCTTAATCTTAACAAGTATAAAATAAAGTGAAAATACATATCACCTAATTAAGATTGAACAATAAATATTTATCTACAATTTGATAAAAAAAACTGTTCTTTTATGCTCACTCATAAATTTAAAAAGAGAAAAACACTTCTAGAAGTATTATCTCCTATTTTATTTTTACTGATATCTTATGTTATTTTTTTGGCTTTGTGAGAAGGTTATATATTGTATTTTTTCCGTTCTCAATTTTTTTAATGAATCCTAACTATTATCATTTTCGATTATGGAGATGTGTGTATACAAGAAATAGTATATTGATAAAGAAAGTTTTTTCCGAAGTCAAAAGAGATATTAAGTTGAAAAATAAGATCTAATTCTATGAGTTATACATACTGCTTTCTTGACAGAGGTGTATCCAGGATTTTGAAATGATGGGTGCACTGTTATAAAAAGATTGATCTATGATATAAATTTGATCGGTTCGACATTTAGGTTTTTACCACTAAAAAATCGTTAAAATTTTAAAATTATAGGTCTAAAATTAATTCTTATATATATATATATATATATATTAGAAGTGTTATCTAATTTAGTAAAGAAAAATAAAAATAAAGATAAATAATAAAATTACTAAATTTACTAACCTCGCGGAGAGAGGTGCACCTAGTCATAATCGCATTATGTGATACTTCAAGTGTGAGTTCACACATCTATGTTTTAATATTTTTAAAAAAATATAATACTACTATATATGATCTCGGAGGGGACCATGGGTTCACATGAACCCGGTGACCCCCCCTTAGATACGCCTCTGTTTCTTGATTAATAGAATTTTTTCGTTTGCCAAAAAAAATGAAGGAAAGAGTACTTGTATTAAGGTAAATTGTCTATAACACATTTTTGAGGGTGCAATCCTTTTATGAACCATGCTAACGCGGGAAACTTTGTATATTAAACTGTGCTTTTTAACTTTTTCTTTTTACAAAAAACAAATTTCTTAGTGTATCTACCATATCCATTAATATTTAGGCATTGTGGTATCTAAACTTATGTTTAAACACGCGATATAAAGTCATAAATTCAAATCAGCGTAAACTCACCATATGGAGACTGCGTCAACAACAATTTTTGGGTCCTTTACGTATCCAGCAGTGATAATCAAAGCCATGAAGTACCAGTACTCTAAGCTACACAATTTACAATTGTTTAAAGAATTACTATTAGTTACTAAATAATGGCAAGTAATTGCATGTCAACTTTTAGTAAGGACGATAGGTAAATAAGAAAAGAGAAAGTATTTCATTAAGGGTAAATTAGTCGTTTTAAAGTTAAATAGTTATTAAATATAGAAATATGTCAATTTTTAAAAAACTGACTAAAAAAAAGGTGTGTCACATAAACTAAAACAGTCCATAAGATGTATATCTTAATTAAAATGCTGATTAAATATCATATAATTTGACTGAGAAAGTGCAAAACGTGACAAGTATTTCAGGACTCCACATCATAAAAATTGAGAGAGAGACTCACCAGATCATGACACCAGATGCAAGAGACAACCTAACAAATCCCCAAAGATTTTCAAATGCCTTGTAAGAAAATCCAGACCAAGCTTCACCACATGTCCCACATATAATGTAAACAAATTGGGCAAGTACCATGAACCACCATGAGCCATTTAGCACTACAGCTCCAGCCACTATCCCCAAATCCATTTTCATCATAAACAGCCAGCTCAATAGGGTATGGCCAGCTAGCGCGACCGCGGCTATAATGGTCATAACCATCATCTTGCTTTGGGCTTGAAGGAATTTTTGAATAGGAAAGTTCATTGCATAGGCAAATAATTGAGGAATCATCCAAAGAGAAAATTTACCAGCCCATTTTGCTATGTCCATAGGCTGGCCAATGAGTAGTAGAATTTGAGTTGCAAATAAGTAGAGAAACATTAAGGCTAATGCTGCTGTGTTGAGTATAATCAAAGATCTTTGCAAATAGACACCTAGCATGTCTACTTGTTTAGCTCCATATGCTTGTCCACAAAGTGTTTCTAATGCACTTCCCATACCTAACTGTTAGGAAATGATCAAATATTTTTCGTAAGATTTTCAACACTAACTGACTAAAAAGAAAAATAGGTCAAACAAATTGAACTGGAGAAAGTACAAATTTTAAGCAAAGGGGTGTCACTTGACACCCTTCGAACAAGGGTAGCTCTGCCTCTGCTCGATGCCTAAATATAGTTCTTTTGCTAATATTAAGAAAAGAAATTAAAACACATAAATTAAGACGGAGGAAGTAATAGATTACCAAAGCACCATAACAGAGTCCAGCAATAACAGAGTTTTCTACAGATACAGCAGCAAGTTGTAAGACTCCAAGATGGCCAGCAAAGAGTTGAGTGATTTGAGCAATTGAGTATTGACATATAGAAGTTGAAATTGCTGGAGAAGCAAGACACCATAACTTCTTGGATTCAATACAGAATTCATGGAAGAAAGTTTTAACTCCATCAATTCTTTGCATATCATGCTCAGAATCAAAAGAAGGCAAATGGTGATAATCTTCCTCCATTTCTCTGGAAGGATGTGCTTAATTAGTTGGTGAGTTAGTTTTGTAAGAAGAAAAAAAATCTTCTTAACAATAGGAGTGTCAAAACTTCGGGTGTGCACAATACACTTACACTCTGTTTGGATCATTATTACCTATTGTTTCATAATATATTGTATTGTACTGTACTGTATGATAGATACAATGTTTGGCTAAACTGTATTGTTTGTTGTTGTTTAATACTCCCTCCGTTCCATTTTATGTGGCAACATTTGACCGGGCACGGAGTTTAAGAAATAAATGAAGACTTTGAAATAAATAAATGAAGACTTTGAAAAAGTAGACTCAATTTCTCTCTCCTCATAAATGTATTGGAGTATTATTTTAAGATTAAGTGGGACCAACAAGGATAAAAAAGGAATTGTACATTTAAATACTTTTCATATAAGGAAATGTGACATTCTTTTTGGGACTGACCAAAAAGGAAATGTTGCCACATAAAATGGGACAGAGGGAGTAACATTTTAATTGTTTGGTTTGATTGTATCGTACTGTATTATAATTTATACATTTACTAAAATATCCTTAATTATTCTAGGGTAGGAGGTTTGACTAGAATTAAATAATATAAGGTAAATGGCAAAATAGTATTTTGAAATATTATGTAAAGATAAAATTGGAAAAAGAAATTAAGTAACAATGGGAACACACCAAATCGGTTGTTCCATAAAATAGGGGTTTTCATTGTTACGTAACAACGAAATTTAACAATACAATACAATACATTTTAAGTAACAATCAAAACAAACATTGTAGGTATAGTAACGATACAATACAATACAATGGGTAAGAATGATCCAAACAGAGTGTTAGGGGTCATTTGGTAGAGTGTATTAACAAAAATAATGTTTGCATTAGCTTTGTGTATTAGTAGTACCTTGTTTGGTATCTTTTTTTTATGTTATGTATAATTAATGCAAACATTAGTTATACACTCTATTGTGTATTGGAGAGTGTATTACTAATACCATGGATTTCTAGGTATTAGGAATGCAAAGAGATTTAATGCATGCATTAGTATTTTAAAGACAAAAATACCCCTCAAAAGCACTTTTACATCTTTTTCACCATATGTGTGAAGGATATTTTTGTAAATAATTATATTTGTACAATAAATGTTATTTTTAATACACTAAACCAAACGATGCATAAGAAATAATCTATGTAGAACTAATGCAATCATAACTAATATAAGCATTACTAATGCAAGTATTGCTAATACACTCTATTTAGAATTATTTTTATACACTCTACCAAACGACTTATATAAAGTTAAAGTAGACACACTCATTAGCAAGGGGTGTATCTACCCTATAGGCAGGGTGTCCAATTGGACACTCTTATAAGTAAAATGATACACGAAGTGATTAAATAAAATATTTTGGACACCTTGATAGATTAAGGTGTTGTAGCCCAATGGTTTTAGATGCCGAATCGAACTGTCAACAATATTTTTCCGTTTATTTTTTTGGATACCCTTTTAGCTTTTTTAGGAAATCCTTCGTGAAATTCCTGACTTTGTCACTGCTCATTAGGAGTGTGCAAAAATCAGTTTAACCGAAACAAGTAGACAGACTCCTTAGATAGTTATTTAATGTTTGGGAATTTAACTGATGATATCACTTCTTGTTTCTTTTAAACCACAATATCACTCAACTATTTTTATTTTTCTCAAAATATACTCTCTCCTAATAAAATGTCATATCACATATATTTATTTTTTTATCTTGTTTCTTTTAAATCACAATATCACTCAACTATTTTTATTTTTCTCAAAATACACTCTTTCCTAATGAAATGTCATATCACATTTTTTTATTTTTTTATTACAAGTTTAACTAAATTCGTATTTGGTGACCACTTGATATTGATATTTTTGTAAGGTACAAAACACCGCAACTTCAATGAATAATTTATCTATTTTCCTCGATCACTTCACTTTTTTGGTAACTATTTGGTTTTTTGTTAGACCTATTAGAATTGGGCTATTATTGTGTAAATATGGATGGATTTGTTATGATCCAAAAATGGACGTGATGATATTCATCTAATTCAAACAAGACAAGTCAGTCTCAACCCAACAAAACTAAACACAAAGGCAAAAAGATAAACTCATAATAACATAAGAGAGAAAAACTTAAATATTCCAAAATCCGGTTGCCATATGTACAAGTCTCTATTTGTATAGGTTACGACTTCGTGATACTCCCTCTCCCCTTCCTGTCTGAGGCTTCCAGTGGAGATTTGTGAGGTAACTGTTTGTCATTTCAGCGGACCTCTTCCTGTGAGGTAATTATTTTTTTATCTTTTCTTAATATTGTAGACCTATATAAAGGTACTATATTCCCTTGAAAAGAAATCTCAAATATTCCGCAAATTCATAAAATATTCATAAAAAAAATCTAATCAAAATCATCCTAATTTTAAAAATACGTCACTAATATCACTCGAATTATGTAATTGTAATTTATTTCTTGTCACTCTATAATTTGTCACAAACAAATATCTAGAAAGTGAATGATTCACAACCACGTGAAAAAGTAGTGGTGAGGGGCTAATAAGAGATTCTTTTGTTCGGTCACTTTCCATCAACAAGATTTTTTCAGACTTTCAGTCACTTAATGTAGCTTGAATCCTTTGTGAAAAATACATTCTATTCTCCGCCTAATTCGAGCCGCGTTAGTGGCATATTTCTCGAATTAAGATAATTTAGATTTTATCTTTTTATAAATATTTCATGAATTTACAGAATATTTAAGATTTAATTTGAATTTGATCTCTTTATAAATATTTCATGAATTTACAGAGTATTTGAGATGTCACTTAAAGAAATATAATATCCTCTATATACGTATGAATTATGGTTTAGGGTTGAGTAGTCTTTAAGAATCCTAATTGGAATTGAACACATCTGGTTCCAACTCAAACTGAACACGTTTTGTAGAGTCTTACAAATTTTCAATGTGTACAACTATTTCTATTAATTTGTATTTAATATTAATTTATAAAAAATAATTTGTAGAATAAATAATTGATGTAAAAATTAAAAAATATATATTTTTTCTTACTACGTTAAAAATGAATAATTTACCAACACGTGAAAAAAAAGAGTGTTTTATTGAGGGGCTAATAAAAGGTTTTTGTTTTGTTCAATCACTTCCCCATTTGAATTGTGCTTTTTCTATTTCTAGCTCTCATTAGTATACTGATGGAATATCTTTTTATTCCCACTCATTATATTTTAAAATTAATTTTCTTGAACTTCAACAACTTTACACCAACTATCATCAATTATATCATAAAAAATGATATGTGTCAATTGTTAAAAAATGTATTATTGATCACATGTTCTGATGGTCAACAGTTTTTTTTAAAAATATTTGGGACCATAGAGTAATTGGTTTTTTAGCCTACTACACATTCTATTCTCCACATATTATTCTACTATATTATAAAAGAGAGTTTAGACTCAAATATAATATATAATATATAATATTCAAGATTGGGACTTTTTCCAATCTTGAATATTATATATTATACCTGTGGGACTTTCTATTCTATTATATTTCTATTCTATTATATTTTCTATTTCTATTTTTTCTATTTTCTACTATATTATAACTTCAATATTATATATTATATTTATTATATAGTAGAACTTGGGCATAAACTCCCTTTTAAAATAATATAGAATAT
>NW_006239784.1:0-1952 GCF_000226075.1 Solanum tuberosum
CCCGTCAGGGACCAAGGAAGACTCTACGGACCGTGAAGGAGGACCACGGCCCGTGAAGGTGCCCGTGGTCCCTAGGCAGTAGCTCCTCTTGAGGTTGCCAACGTTCAATTGGCTAAGGCATCTCCATGGATAACTCTACGGACCGTGGTGATGACCACTGGCCGTAGAGTGGCACGTGGAGTTGAGGTAGAACCTTGGCCTCAAGGCGTTGGTTCCCTCATGACCAAGTAACTTCCACGGCCACTTCTACGGACCGTGGTCAAGGCCACTGACTGTGAAGTGGTCCGTGAAGCCTTGGGGCAGTGCTTAGCCAAGGTGGGAAGCCTTGGCCCTTGGCTTAGGACCTTCCTTCCTTGGCTTGGCACAAGCCCTTGCACCCTTAACCAACATACCAAAGGCCTCTTTATCATGGAGCCTAACACGTGCCTTGACGTTGACTTACTAAACTCCATCAAACAAGGCTCAGAACAACGTTACACAACATGAACCCTCATTCCAAACTCTACACAAGATCGTTAGGCTCTAGTTCACCCTATCATTTTCTGAGTCATTACATTATCCCCCACTTAGGAACATTCGTCCTCGTATGACACTTTAAACACATTAAAGGGCAACGACTCAAGACTAGCAGCCCACAATCATGACATATCAATATAAATGCATAAACATAGGAGGAAACATCAACTCTGCATCAAAAAGGTTTAACGCAAACAAGAAGGTAGGAACTACATCCACAAACTCATTATGCATCAATTTCACATTTCTCATTTCATTGGAGGAACTTCCTTCTCCCATTCACATCATGCTCATTACAACATCATAAGGCAATTTATGCAACTCTTTTCAAGATCACATTTAAACATGCTCAACAAGTCAACTCATGAAGCATTTAAAGAACTCATTATAGATGCACATCATTATGAGGAACAAAAATCCATGAAAACTCATTTTCTCATATAAATGTAAATTTCATCAAAACATGCATAACATAAAGAGACCATGGAAAATCATAACTACTCATGACTCCAAAACATGAAACAAGCTACTAGGAACTCTTGGTCTCAAGCTTGAATAGGAATAGAAGAAAGTGACAAGGACATTAAAACTCACCACAACCTACTATTAAACAAACCATCCCTCACTTAGGAGAAAACCCAACTAAGGCTAACACGAACAACAACATAGGAACTTCAACAAGACATTCATACTACAAGGACCCATCAACATACCAGAGCTTTTAAACTTGGAAGGTCCTCATTAAGCAACTTTTGCTCACAACCAACCTTACCAACACTACTCAATGTCTCATATGAGTCTACCACACCGGGTCTAAACTCCTCAAACTCACTATACCTCTTAAGATGAAATTAGCAAGAAAGCCTATCTCAATTACTCACACTATGCCTTCAAGTCCATGATCACAATACTCATAGTAAGTAAATACCTCCACCTTTCAAGTGGATCAACAATTCAAGCACAATTCTATTTTAACATGAAATTAGGTCAAACTTGCCCTTTCAAGGCTATGATCACAAATCCTCAATTCACCAACAATTCCCCATAATTAGGCATAGATGATGATACAATTCAATAATCTAAATCAATTTAGGCATAATTCATCAACATTCATTCATGATCAACAAACCCACATCAAAAGGCACAATTTATGAATTGAGAGAAATCATGGGTTCATAGAGTATTTTCATCATAAATCATCAATTAAACATCAATACAATCATAATTTGTCATTATAAACCATTTGAAAACGTTTGATGAAAGAACCCATGAGATTGAGTAAAACCCTAGGTTTTTCATCAACAATGAAAACTTTGAAACTTCTTTGAAATTGACTGTAGGGTGAAATATAACCCTAGATGAAGGATCACCATACCTTTTACTAAGATTTCCCCACGAAATTTGATGAAGAAATCTTTGAATCCAAACCCTAGCTC
>NW_006239784.1:3939-17061 GCF_000226075.1 Solanum tuberosum
ATAAAACTTATTCACATCATACCTTCACATATAGCTTCACATAAAACTCATTCACATAATTCCTTCACATCTAGCTTCACATAAAACTCATTCACATAATTCCTTCACATCTAGCTTCACATAAAACTCATTCACATAATTCCTTCACATCTAGCTTCACATAAAACTCATTCACATAATTCCTTCACATCTAGCTTCACATAAAACTCATTCACATAATTCCTTCACATCTAGCTTCACATAAAACTCATTCACATAATTCCTTCACATCTAGCTTCACATAAAACTCATTCACATAATTCCTTCACATCTAGCTTCACATAAAACTCATTCACATCATTCCTTCACATATAGCTTCATGTAAAACTTATTCACATCATACCTTCACATATAGCTTCACATAAAACTTATTCACATCATTCCTTTACATATAGCCTCATTCATATATAATAATATAACAATACAATAACACTCATATAATGCCCTTCATGGCCTCAATCATAATACATTCCATAAGTACACACCTCCACCATAAGTGGATCAATCCAAACAAGAACAATTTCAATATAGCATGAAAGTAGGTCAACTTACCATTCTCCAAAGCCATAATTACCATTATCCAATTCTCAACAATTCTAACATCACAAGAGAATTTACCCATGACTTGCCTACAAGGCCATAATTCTCAACTCATCCATACACCAACAATCCACCAACAATAGATATAGATAACAATAGGAATCAATAATACAATTCAATCTAAGTACAATTCCATCAATACCCAAGCATTATCATAAAACCCACTTCATAAGCCAAACTTAGAGATTTAAGGAGATCATGGGTCCATGTAGTATTTTCATCTTAAATCGTCAATACAACAACAATATAACCATAAAGTGCCATTAGAAACCTTTTAAAACCATTTGGTGGAAGAACCCATGAGATTGAGTGAAACCCAAGATTTTTCATACTTTGAAATTACTTTGGACTTGGCTCCTTGAATGGAAATTTAGACAAGGATCAAGACTACCATACCTTTGCTATGATCTCCCACGAAATTTGATGAAGAAAGCCTTGAATCCAAAGCCCTAGCTCCCACTTCTTCTTCTTCTTAATGGAGGATTGTAGAGAGGGAAATGTTTTAGGGATGGGAATTGAACTAATGGTATCTAGGAAATAATATATGTCCTTTGGAAGAATGGTCCAACACTTAGAAAAAAAAATGAGGCGGGTGAACAGTAACCACGCCTACTGGAAATTGCCTTTTCCTGCCGAACAGATTTTACGAAAATGGGCATAACTTCTTCGTCCGAACTCCGAATGAGGTGAAACGAATTGCGTTAGGTAGCTAACTCAAAGGGCTTTCCATGGATATGTTATTGTCCACCCAATAATTTGTGTGCTAGGAGATATGACCCTCCAAAGTAGACCCTCGAAAAGGCTTCACTTGGAAATTTCGGATTTTGATACGGTTGCTCTAAAATTTGGGTTAGACCCATTTCCCACTCAATTTGACCCCCTAAACAATAATACGAAGTTGGATTTTTGAAAAACAAAACGGATTTTTTTATATATAGCTAAACAAGTTTCCGGTAACTTTCGAAGCACATTTTTAAGAACTTTTTGGGTCATTTCACCATCCACGGACCGTGGATGGGTTGAAGCCCCGTACTGTCCCTTTGTGGTTCTTGGTTGTGGCCTATTTTTGGGACCCTTGACCTGCGGAGGCCATCCATGGGGCGTGGATGGACCTACGAGGGGTGGACCCCTTCCGTAGGTCACCCCATTTTGGCCAAACTTGATGGTTCATTGGGGTCTTGGGGTTAGACTTAGGGTCCTTCTCAAGGACCTCTAGGGTGGTCCATGGGGAGTCGTACCTTGACGTTTGACACCTCAACCCCTCAACCATGACTCGAGGCAACATCGAACACCATCAAACCTCACACTGTACTCAAATGCACACACGTTAGGCTCTAGTTTCACTAGCTCATTTTTAGGGTTGTTACATTATCCCCCTCTTAGGAACATTCATCCTCGAATGACACTTAAAACATATTAAGGGGTTAATGACTCAAAATAGCATCCCATCATGCATGCAGCATCATAAACAATGCACAAGACTTAGGAACGAACATCAACTCCACATCAATAAGCTCAAAACACAACAAGAAGGTAGAAACTACTTCTACAAACTCATTATGCAACAAAAGCTTCATATTTCTCATTTTCATTGGAGGAACTTCCTTCTCGAACTGAAATCATTCTCATCATAACATCATCACACACATTATTCAATTTCACTCAGAATCACATTTAGGCATGTTCAACATCTATCCTCATGAAGCATATAAGTAACTCATACCAAATGCACATCTACAAGAGGAACTTAATTCATGAAAATTCATTTTCTCATTCAAACATAAACTCATTAAGAACATGCACATCATAAGGAGACCATGGAACCACGATATCACACATGACTCCACGACATGAAACAAGCCAAAATAGGAACTCTTTGTCTTAGGCTTGAGTAGGCATATAAAGGAAGAGGTAGGGATATCAGAACTCTCAACAACCTTACTACTCAACATACTATCCCCCACTTAGGAGTAAACCCAACTAAGGCTTATGATGACCCAAACAAAAGAACCATAACAAGACATTCACAACCATAAGGAACTATCAACTTACCGGTGCTTTCAAACTAGGAAGGTCCTCACTAAGAAAATCTTTCTCACAAAAAACCTTACCAACACCACTCAAGGTCTCATCATATGAGTCTACCACACCGGATCTAAACTCCTCAACTCACTACACCCTTTAAGGCGAGAACATCAATCAATCCTAACTCATGAACATCAAGGGCACTCAAAGACCTTACCATCAAGGCACATTATCCCCCACTTGGGAATAAACCTATACAATCTCTTTACAACATCACTTCTTTCAATTCTAAGGTCGGAGCAAGTCATCACTAAACCTTCACCATCATCACAAAAGATGATTCTAAAACACCACATTCATCAACTCTTTCAACATACCTCAAAACTCATCATGACTAAATCGGATTCTACGAACAATACACATAACCATAAAGCAACCCATTCATACTAAAGTCACACCACAACTATCATCCCAATCTATCAAGTCACAAGCCATAATTGGCATCACAACCAACCTTCCTCCCTTCCACTTTCTAGCATACTCCTTTCGAGTGGTCAAACACTAAAGACCATCAGATAAGGAACAAGAAAGAGACATTATAGAGCTAAACTCTATGACACGACTTTAATAATGAAGAAGTGAAACTTTCTTAACACCCAATAGCCTCCTATTCATTATGTGGCACATTTCACATTATGAACAGGACTCTACTAGATGTGGTTTGAGACATCCTAAGACCATTCCAAAATCTTGTGCTCTGATACAATGTTTATCACACCCTGAGAGCACCCCCTAGACATGACCGATGTACTTGACCCTGAAGGGGTCTCATACAAGCCTCATAGCATTCACAACATTCGATATAAGGAAAAAGAGAGATACATTAAAACTTTTCTTTTACAATCAAAGACATCTTTCATTAAAAAGCAAGCGAAAGACTTTCTAGACTTTGTATACTATGTCTCAAACCATCTAATACTTTGAATACAACATTGTGACCTAGCCTATACAAAAGCTTTAACATAAACTAAAAGACATAAAGGAACAAAGTGGGTATTATCCTCGAAACTATGAGGACTCACCAAGTCTTCATCTTCAAGCACCTCAGAAATTTACTCCTCAAGCATAGAGCACCATTACCTCTAAACCCTACACTTTGGTAAAAAAAGGAGAAGAATGGGGTTAGCACAATGAAGCACTAAGTATAGAAGCCATGCAAAAACTTACTTAAAATGGATATTTGATTTGAAATTCATGATATATTCCATTTTAGTAAAACTTCATGAACATTGATAAAAGAGGCATAATATAAGTAACAATCAACATACAAGTCACATTTTAACATTTGATAAAAATCACATATAAATCTTTACCTTTACCTTGAGCCTCAACCTCAAGTAACCCTCAAGATATACCTTGTGCAATGTATGGATAGCGTCCCATACCACCACCCACACTAAGGTACCACCTTAAGATCACCAAATGTGAACTTACCATTCATCCTTTCCACCTTTACACAATAAAACATATAATAGACATAAAAATTACATGAGTCAACATCATCACATTAAGACAAAACC
The DNA here is from genome assembly GCF_000226075.1 of Solanum tuberosum. Lineage (NCBI taxonomy): Eukaryota > Viridiplantae > Streptophyta > Magnoliopsida > Solanales > Solanaceae > Solanum > Solanum tuberosum. The sequence goes on from NW_006239784.1 coordinate 8,184, forward strand.
TAAGACAACTCTAAGTCATACTTGTACAATCTGCAAGTACCATCCCATACTACTACTCATTCTACGTACTCCTTTGAAGTTGCCATAGACAAGGCACATTCATATTCAACAAGTTATGACAAGGAAGTAACTCATAATACAATCCAAATATAGCATGCATCATTTACATTTAAGCATATAAGAGTCAACATTACTCAATAACATCATTTACAGGACTTTCATTCATTATACATTAGATCAACATTCTCATTAACTTCTTCCTAGGAGGACATTCAAACAATAGTCATTAAGACTTAGAGAACTCACTATGACCCTCTCAAAGCCTACTCATGCAATGCATGGATGGCATGCCATACTACCACCCACACTTTGTAGAACCTCTCAAGAAGCCCTAATGCATATCTCACATGATTGGAAGAAGCTTTAAACAAACATAGACCATCAGAACTAGATCATGGAATCCGATGTATTGTCCCACATCGTAAGGGTTGGTCTACTTGCCTAAGGTAAACCGGTATTTAGCTTAAGTGGATTCACTAGCTAGACCTATGTGGGCACATAGTTAAGAGACAAGGAGATTGCTACTAGATACCCCACCTCAACTCAAGTGAGGGCATCCATCTCAAGAGATTGCTACTAGAAACCCCACCTCAACTCACGTAAGGGCTTCCATCTCATGCAATATTCTCTTGGTGCTTAGCCTACATTCCCATAGATTATTTTAACATTAATTACATTAAGGGATAAGAGATTGTTACTAGACACCCCGCCTCAACCCACGTGAGGGAATCCATCTCAAGAGATTGCTACTTGAAATCCCGCCTCAAGTCACGTGAGGGCTTCCATCTCAAACCCAACATTCATTCATTGGAAAGCTCATAGATTCAAAGATGAGAAAAGCCTTTCATCGTTCATTAGTGTAAGATCAAAAATTTCCTTTCAATCAACACATCATTATCATTCATTAGAGTACAATTGAGAATAGTCTTTCAATAAGTACTTCATCATTAAAATTATCATTGAACCTCATTCATTCGTGTGTGTGTATGTGAGAATAGCCTTTCACATTTTCACCAACTTTCACAAGTGTTAATAGAGAGATAATATTCATTCCTAACACAATTAGCTTCTAAACATGATCATCTTTCATTCCTTAAGATCACACACATGCTTTACATCACATTCATATATATAACATCATGATAATACTTCAATTACTCACACTATGCCTTCAAGTCCATGATCACAATATTCATAGTAAGTATACACCTCCACCTTTCAAGTGGATCAACAATTCAAGCACAATTCTACTTTAACATGAAATTAGGTCAAACTTGCCCTTTCAAGGCTATGATCACAAATCCTCAATTCACCATAATTAGGCATAGATGATGATACAATTCAATAATCTAAATCAATTTAGGCATAATTCATCAACATTCATTCATGATCAACAAATCCACTTCAAAAGGAACAATTTAGGAATTGAGAGAAATCATGACTTCGTAGAGTATTTTCATCATAAATCATCAATTAAACATCAATACAATCATAATTTGTCATTAGAAATCATTTGAAAATGTTCGATGAAAAAACCCCTGAGATTGAGTAAAGCCCTAGATTTTTCATCCTTTGAAATCAACTTTGAATTGGCTCCTTGAATGAAAAGTTATACACGGATCAAGACAACCATACCTTGCTATAGATTCCCCATGAAAATTGAAGAAGAAACACCTTGGAATCCCTAACCTTAGCTTGAACTTGACCTTGGTCTCCAATGGAGTTTCTAGAGAGAAGTCTTTTTGGAGAGGGAAGGGTTTTAATTTGGGGAATTTGAATAATGAAATATAAAATAGCATTTTATTGATTTAATACTCTTAAAATATCCCAATATACTTAAAATAACCTATCATACACTTAAAAAGACTTGGGGTGGATTTACTAATTAACCCCCATAATGGCCGAGTAAAAACTAGATTGTAGGTGCCAAATGACGGTACCCCATCCACGGATCGTGGATGGGTTGAAGCCCCATACTGTCACTTTGTGTTTCATGGCTGTGGCCTATTTTGGGGGCCCTTGACCTACGGAAGCCATCCACGGGGCGTGGATGGACCTACGGGGTGTGGACCCCTTCCGTAGGTCACCCCATTTTGGCAAACTTCATGGTTCATTGGGGTCTTGGGGTTAAATTTAGGGTCCTCCTCAAGGACACCTAGGGTGGTCCATGGGGAGTCGTACCATGAAATTTGACCCCTAAACTCCTCAACCATGATTTGGGACAACACGAAACATGATCAAACCTCACACCGAACTCCAACGCACACACATTAGGCTATAGTTTCACTATTTCATTTTTAGGGTCGTTGCAAACTTCAACCTTCTTCTTCTTCTTCCTTGGAGTTCTAGAGAGTCTTTTGGGGGAAAAATTGGTTTTGATTTGGGTTTTGGAATTTTATGAGGTGAATGGGTTGGTTAATGACTTAAAAAGGCTTATATAGGTGTATTAAAACTATACAAAACGACCTCATTCAATACTAACTAAAATAGGAATTACCTAAAACACCCCCAGACTTAATCGCCAAAAGGCAGTTTCCAAGCCTCACCCACGACCCTCATTGATGGACCGTGGTTGGACCCACGGCCCGTGCTGGTGATGCGTGGGTTGAGTTAGTGGAACTCCTTAACTTGGCCCCTTGACCCACGAGACCAGACTACGCGGAGTGGACCAACCCATGGGGTGTGGGTCCTGCCGTAGGTCAAGGTCTTGGGCTCATTTTGGGGAAAAATGTTAAGGTCCAACTCAAGGACACGTGGTTGGTCATTTGGGGGTTGTACCTTGATGTTATAACCCTAAACCCTTCATTTTAAGTATAGGAAGTTATTACTATGAATCTAACCCCCATGTCAAGTTCTAGTTTAGCCTACTAGTTTCTGGGTGTTAAATTAAATCGGCGTTTCTTGGTAGGTTCTTTTCCCTTGAGTTGAGGGAAGCTAAGATGCAAGAGTTCATTAATCTTCATCTAGGAAGTATGATTATGAAGGAGTATGCTCTAAAGTTCACCAAACTATCCAAGTATGCTCTAACTATAGTGGCGGATTCGTGGGCTAAGATGAATAAGTTTGTGATGGGAGTGTCTGACATGGTAGTTAAAGAATGCCGTACGACAATGCTTGTTCAAGAAATGGATATTCATGACTCATGGTGCATGCGCAACAAATGGAGGAAGATAAACTTAAAGAAAGGAATAGGGAGGTTAAAAGAGCAAGGACCGGTGATGGGAACTTCTCCAGTACTATGTCTGATGGAAAAGGTCGACCAAGGTTTAGACAAAGATTTTCCAACCAAGGTTCCTCTAACGCTCTTCCAAGGGTCAACAAGGATAGGGTGTCCAACCCTAAACCTCAAGGAGATAATTGTAGTGGTTCTTATGTGGCTAGGTCTACTTGTGTGAAGTGTGGGAAGAAGCATGATGTGTATGCTTTGTTAGAGGGATTGCCCGGTGCTTATGGCTAAGGGAAGAGAGGACAATCAAGCTCCTCCTAATGGTTCTAATTCCAATGCTCCCAAGAAAAACCGTTTTTATGCTCTCCAAAACCGAGGTGTAAAAGAGAATTCTCCGGATGTGGTCACCGGTATGTTAAAAGTTTTCCATATAGATGTATGCTTTGTTAGACCCCGGTGCTACTTCAGCTTTTGTGACTCTGATTTACGTTTCAAAGACGCTTCATCCAGTTCTAAGTGTCAACGATCGTTAGTCAATATATAACCCAACCAACTGAGTTGGGGTCGATCACACATAGAGTAGCTTTCTTTCAATTCAAATACGAAAGTATGACTATGACCTTTGCAGCTGAGCAGCACACACTTAAGAGTTTAATAATCAAATTTTTAGGATGTTGTTACCAACACACTTAAAAGTATTAGCAAGAAACAATCAGATAACTAGAAAACACTTGGGGGATTGACTAATAAATTGCCAAATTCAATTTAATGGGTGTACATCGTTATCGATAATTCTAATTCGTTGTGGGTAGAATGGAGTATAAGTAAAACAATTTTCTCTCGAACAATTTCCTTATTTCCGTTGAGTTCTCTCAAACCTCAACACTATCCATAAGCTAACAAGCACATGTTCTCATCAAATCTACTGTTTCGAGCTAGATATAAAGGTTGGGTCTTGGGTTTCACTTTCTCAAGCTGAAACCGTCAAGACCCACTACTAAGGATGCCAAAATACTACGTTGGTTGTGTACTTCTCTCTCGAGCAAGCACAAAACTGAAATCTATCACACCAGAGATGCAATAATGAAGTTAAACCACCATAATAATTTAGACCCGCTTCAGATTAACACCAACAATCACTAATTGATAACACCCATTTAGTATAATGCAACAATTTGTCACATTGTCAAACCCCCAAGGTTAGGGTTTTAGCCAATCATGGTGAAAAGATGAAAATCAACACCTGCCACGTTTTCCATAGCTGGGTAAATGAAATTCGAAAGTTAAAATTAACTAAAATGTTCGCTATTACAAAATCTCCAAGAATAACATTGCTAAAATTACTTGAAATCCACAATGGTAGTGTTTTGGCTCTCAAACTTTTGTTTCTCACATTTCTGATACATTCTCTATCTTGAAAAAATCAATTTATGCAAGTCTGATGTGTGACTGTTTGGGACCCATTGGCAAGGTAAGTCGGGCTTCGCCGACTGTTCAGCGACTCAGTGATTTTCCATCATCTCGCCTTCATTTTTCACCTCTTCTTAGTCCAACCACTGTAATTTTAGGTGAGCCAGATCAGGATAACCGATTGATTCCGTGATGCATCCTTTTTCCTTTCATCTAACCCATCATCACTTATCTCAATATCCATTAGTACTTTTGGCTACCTAGTCATCCGTCGCCGATGCGATCGGCTTGACGCCGAGTGGAACTGCTGCTCGCTGAAGCTACCCCTAATCCAGCCTCAGCATTCTATAACTTTAGGTGGTAGATTGGTAACTTGGTGAGTCGCCAAGTCATATTGGCGATCATCAGGCTTTATTTTTCCTTTCCTTTTCGCTCGTGTTGTCTCTATTGACCATTTTTGTCCTAACTTAGTTCCTTAATCCGTATATCTGAAGATCAATGGTTTTACATCAGTTGTTGGCGCAAAATAAGCATTTGAGGACACTAAATCTATACAAATAAAGCTCTAAATGAGTCCAAATCTCGGACTCATCAACACCCTCAACATAAACTTTTGCTTGTCCTCAAGTAAAACTCATGTTCAGCAGTTCAAAAAGGATGTCTCAACCAGTGCTACACAAGACTCAATCATGAATGCACACAACAAGACTCAACTTACACATGCAAGGATCAGTTGTGCACTCAAAGACTCAAGTTATGACTCACACACAATTGTTCAACAATTTATAGCACCAGAATCACGAACAACTCTCACACTCACAAAGATGAACACATGCATGACTCCACCCATAGCTTTTCCCTTATTTTCCAATCAACACTTGTTTCAGCTCACTCAAGATAAAAAAAAGGTCTTTTCAAGGCTTGTAACGGGGTTGGGTGTAAAGGTATGGTCATTTAGGATCAGTGGTTGCTTATTGATAATAGCAAGGTTAAAGGAGATCACAAATAGAGAATTGAATATTAGAATGCGGAAGCACAAGAAAAGAAACAACAAAAACTAACTAAAGATATGGGAGATTCGAAGGAAAGATCCACGAATTTCCAAGGATTAGATGTTCTAAGGTCTTGAAAAGATCCAAGTAACAACGTATAGATTTATGGAAGAAATCTAACGCCTTTACTTGAGAAAACGAATCAAAACGATAGATTCGGATCTTGACCGCTTTATGAGTAACTAAAGACAATAATTAGTATGTAGAAACTAATCACCTTCTAAAGAATACCAAAAAGAAACCAAAGATATCACAAGAAGAAATTACTTTATACCTTAAACTATGAAACTAGTAAAGGTTTAAAGATAAATTCTCAAAGAACAAGTCACAAAGGTTCAAAGAACTCTCTCAAATATAATTAATATCAATGTAAAATTGTCTTTAATGAATGAAAAGGACTCCTATATATAGGAGAAGGGAAAAACGTCCAAGAAGCCAAACCCTAAAAAAAACAATTACAAGGAATCCTACTCTAGAAAGGAAATAAAGTAACCTAACTAGGAACAAATTTAGTACTTCTAGGAAAGCATTAAATGGTACTTAGGAGACCATAAATAGACTAAGGAAAATATTAATAACCTATATATAAATAAATAACTAAGGTAAATCCCAACTAGGAAAAGAATCTTGACAATCTTGGAAAGTTTGACTAGTCTTCTCTCAAAACTTGGGCAGAAAGCAACTCTTGTTGTGGCTGATTCTTGGACTCTTCTTGACCTTATTTGCACGAAATTGGACCTTAAAATTCCTCATCTTGGGCTTGAATTTGGGCCACCAAATAATTGTAGCATTTGGACAATTCCTCTCCCTTGGGCTTGAGCTCTTCTTCCCCAATAAGAAACCTTTGGATCAGCGATTGAAGCCCATTGAGCTTATCATTGAACTCCTTGGTTTGAGATCTTGTTATGGGCCTCCTTGGAGTTTCTAAAGCTTCATCCTTGTCCTTCAATGGAGTAGAGCTTCCTTGGATGCTATCATTCCCCTCTTCTTGAAGAGAATTCGTCCTCGAATTCAAATCTGCATCAAAATGGGAAAGATCAGAAACATTAAAAGTAACACTAACTTGGAACTCACCAGGAAGATCAAGTTTATAAGCATTGTCTCCAATCCTTTCAAGGACTTTGTATGGCCCACTTCCTCTAGGATCTAGTTTGGTCTTTCTTTTGGAAGGAAATCTTTCCTTTCTCATATGCACCCAAACCAAGTCACCAGGTTTAAAAACAACATATTTTCTGCCCTTATTCCTTCGCAATGCAACTTCCTTATTCTTCTTTTCAATTGCAAGCCTTGTTTGTTCATGAATTTTCTTCATCATATCAGCCTTCTTCTTACCAGCAAGATTAGCAAAATCATTAGTAGGCAAAGGCAATAAATCAAGGGGGGTAAGGGGGTTGAATCCATATACAACTTCAAAAGGAGTCTTACCAGTAGAAGAATGGAAGGTCCTATTATAAGCAAATTCTACAATAGGTAAGTAATCTTCCCAAGAAGTCAACTTTCCTTTCAAAACAGCCCTCAACATGTTCCCTAAAGTTCTTTTAGAAAAGATTTTGGAACCATACAGTTGGTCCAACATGTCATCAAGACGAGGGATAGGATGGCGATACTTTACCGTTATCTTGTTGATGGCTCGACAATCTACACACATCCTCCATGTTCCATCCTTTTTGGGGACCAATACGACTGGAATAGAGCATGGTCTCATATGCTCTCGAACAAATCCCTTTTCAAGCAATTCTTCAACTTGCCTTTGTAATTCTTTGGTCTCTTCAGGATTGCTCCTATAGGCAGGCCTATTAGGAAGTTGAGACCCAGGCACAAAGTCTATTTGGTGCTCAATCCCTCTCAAAGGTGGCAATCCCTTTGGAGTGTCATCAGGAAAAACATCTTCAAAATTCTGCAAAAGAGAAGAAACACTATTTGGCAAAGAAGGAGTTAGTTGTTCAAAATTAATCAATACTTCTTTGTAAGTAAGTAGTATTATGGGTAGCCCCTCTCTCCTAGCATTCAAACACTCTTTGGCTTTTATATAAAGGCTCTCAATTTTCGTTTCCTTAGCCTCTTTCCTCTCACCAAAACATTTTATTTTTTTACTCACACCCTCTTTTACCTCTTTACTTAGATCGCTGCCCTCTCTCTCTTTCTCTCGGCCATCTCTCTTTTTTTCTATCTCTTGGCCTTTTTGTTTTCCCTCAAGCTCACTTTTTACCTCTCCCTTTTGTTTTCCCATTGTTTCCCTCAATCGTTTTTGATCTTCAAACACTTGAGAAGGAGATAATGGTGCAAGAGTATACTTCTTACCATTATGCAGAAGACTATACCTATTCTTTCTCCCATGATGAGTAGTATCCCTATCATACTGCCAAGGTCGGCCAAGTAAAACATGACATGCTTGCATTGGAACTACATCACAAAGAATTTCATCTTCATACCTACCAACATTGAATGAAATCATGCATTGTTTGTTTACTTTTACTTCTCCACAATCATTCAACCATTGGAGCCTATATGGGGTAGAGCGCTTCATGCATGCAATTCCTAGTTTATCCACCAAGTATGAACTCACCACGTTTGCACAACTTCCCCCATCAATAATCATAGAATAAGTCTTCCCTTTTATCCCACACCTAGTATGAAACAAATTCTCTCTCTGCCCTTCATCAACACTACCCAAATTGATAGTCATAATTCTCCTAACCACCCCAATTATACCATCATTAGGCAATTCCAAATCATCTTCCTCACTTACACCTTCTCCCTCTTCTTCTTCCCCCTCACTTTTTTCACTCTCATATTCTCCATTCTCTCTAAGTAGGATGTTTCTTCTACTTGGACATTCATGCATCATATGCCCCCTTCCATGACATTTGTGACATTGAATAGAACTTGAAGGTTTAGAAGATTTAGGATTAAAGGTTTTACCTCCCTCCTCAACTTTACCTTTACCTCTATCATCTTGAGGTTTGGAAGGAGCTTTCCCCTCTTGAGTTGACCATGGCTTCTTAGAGATAGTGTTTGGTCGACTTCTCCATGAGTTATTTTGCTGCTTTTTCTCAATTTGTTTTTCAACTTTTACAGACAAATCAACTAACTCATCTAAAGTTACATATTGTTGTATCTCTACTACATTAGCTATTTCTGTATTTAAACCATTTAAAAATCTAGCTATTGTAGCCTCTTCTTCCTCCAT
>NW_006239784.1:19080-22370 GCF_000226075.1 Solanum tuberosum
CTGAATTAGACATCTAAAAAAAAGAATAAATGATCAAGTATCACACTTTTAATATGGCTTTTACCCTCTTTTAAACTCACCCACACTTGCCTTTTTCCACTCAAAATAACCTTTGAACGAGAATACTTTGTAGATTTATAATTAAACCAAAACGTGTATCAAGTTCGTACTATAAAGTATGGAATCTTGGGGTACAAAAAGAAAGTAAAGAACTAGTCCTAGAATAAGTAGGATTTAGTTGAAACAAAACACGAATAAAAAGGAACTTATTTTAGAATTATAAGAACAAGAAAAAAATAAAATTCCTCTTATTCTTAAAAGTCTAGAATCCCCTCTTCTTGCTACCTTCTTGCTTGAAAACAAATTAATGCAAAACTTGGAGAGCAGCTCAACGTGTGTAGTTTCAACCCATCCTGTCAAATTTCATCCCGCAACCCCATATAGTGCAACTTACACTTATATAACTCGATTTCAATGAAAACCCAAATAAACTTTTATTCTCACTGCTTAACAGTTCACTTCAAAGCAAATATAAGTTGTAGTCCCTCAAATCATGCAGAAAATATCAAGTCTTAATCGATAATAAATACAATCCTAGTGACTCAGAGACTCAACAAATATTTTCTATTGTCAGTGATTATGCAAATGAGTAAAAAGTCTGATCAAATAACTGAGGAGTTTGATTACCAATCTTTGATGTCGAATTAGATAGTATTGGCTTACTAGGCAGCAATGTGATCCTACTCAAAGCACAATTCAACATGTAAAATACTATAAAAGTGCGAGAGATATAACTGCCAAAGTGTGAGTGTGAGTTTGTGAAAGGGGACAAAGTGAAAGAAAGTGAATGAAATGGAAATTTTAAACTTGTGGCTTGTGACAGTCCAGTTTCTGATCATTCAGCGATGTTGGTCGATCTCGCTCAATCACTTGGCGAAACGCCGACTATCTAATGTCACCGCCGAATATAACAGAGTTTTCTGTTAAGGTGAGCAATACAATGGCGATCTTTATCGAGATCGCCAATTCGATTGGCAATGCGCCAAAACAATTCATACTCCGCCGAGTTTTACAGACTCAACCTTTAAGATGTATTGCGTCAAATGGTGGGAATGATTGGGTGCGCCGAACTCGTCGGCAATCCGCCAAACTGAACTGTTGCTCGCCTCCATACATCTTTTCAAGAGCTTTTCTTATTTAATCTGTACAAATAGCACACTATTATTTTATCAAGATAACAAATAAAATGAGTAAATGGTTTTGGGTTCTCTCCCAAACAGTGCCTTAGTTAACGTCGCGGCACGACGCAAGTTAACGTTTAGATGTCACTCTTTGGGCTAGCCATAGAGTCACTAGGCAAACCCCCTTGTTGTCTCGGATTGAGATGAGATGAGACCCATTTGGGTCTCTAACTGTTTCATTGAATCTGAATGAGAGGTGACAGTCAGGCTGAGGGTAGACACGTCTTCTTTCATACCTTTTAGCAATTTGTCTGGCCCTTCAACTTTGTTAAGGATACGCGAGAGCATATTCTTAGACCTATCACCTTCCAAATTATTGGGCTTCTGACGCCCGTGGAGAGGCACATATCTATCCTTCTCCCCATCCTTTGAATTTGGATTACGGTCCCTCCATTCACGATCTCGATCCTTCCAAGCTTCGTCTCTAACGAATCCTTGATTACCACCCTGCCTTGGGTTGTTTGAACAGTAGCCCCCGCCTTGGTTAGTTAGGAAATTTACTTCCTCGTCATACATGGCTTCAAACTTCATCTCCTTAGGATTCACACCCTCGACGCACACAACATTGACACCACGGGCACCAACCCCCATGACATTTTAAGATAAAATGTCAAGCTACGTCATGATCTTGGCCATGTTTTGGTCTCTCTCATTGTCCTTTCCAACCTGCTCCTTAGATAGATAAAATGTGGCCGGTGAGACCTGGTGTTCGCGAGTGTACCACGCCAGGTTGATGGTTGTCATCCCATCGTGAATTTGAGCTGCTATTGCGTATGGTTGTTGCATTAAGCCTTTGGGTGAGAGTTGGTCAGCTACACATTTGTTCACCGAGTCTAGACTCCGGTAAAAGTACTCCGGTAAAAGTATTGAAGGAGCACATTATCAGGTAGACCATGTGTCGGGCATTGTAGCACCAATTTCTTAAACTAGAGCCAAGTTTCGTTAAGAGGCTCTCCATTCAGATGCTTGAAGCTTTGGATGTTTTCCCGAATAGTCATTATCTTTGAGGGAGGGAAAATCGCACATTAAATGCGGTGACCAGCTCTTCCCATGAAGTGATTGAATTTCATGGTAATTCAGTTAGCCACTTGCAACCTTCACCCATTAATGAGAAAGGGAATAGTCTTAATAGAACTGATTCTTAAGAGATGTTCTTGAATGAGAAAGGTCCACACACATCCATGAAGATGCTCATGAGCGAATCCATTGAAAAGTCCTTTTAGTTGCAAAAGTTGCAACATGGTGCTTGTTATGTGGAACACCGCATTTCCCTCTGCTGGAGGTAGAAGGATGGCTCCGACACCTCCCATGAGATGTGGATCATTGATGTTGAGCTCTTGGACATTGTTGAGGTTACCAATGTCGTCCTGATGGACCACTTGTACTACCGTTAACACTCATGCATTCTGAAATGTTTACACATTCAACAGAACAAAACTAAAAATTAAATTAGAAAACTACAACTAAGAAGAACAAAAATTCTACTAATCTAAAAATTCTCAAATAACACCACTTCCCGGCAGCGGCGCCATTTTGATGCTTATCTTGACCAATGACACTAACCTACGGTATGACTGTCTATGATCATCGATAGTATAGTAACCCAACTAAAGGTTGGGGTCGTGTCCCAAGGGAGTGGTTTTGAGAATTGATAGAAAAATAAATTTAGTTCTAATTAGTCATAGCTAAAGACATTAACGAACAAAAACATGGTAAATCAAATGGGGTGACACAAAAGTGTCAAATATCGATTAGGGGTTTTGTCACAAGTAGTAAAAACAAAAAATATTAACAAGAAAATCAACAATGGGGAAATTTCTTAGGGTGTGACTGCAATACAAGTTGAGATAAATCGTTGGGTACATGCTTTCAATAGGAAATTTGCAAGATAATAGTGACTAGGCTAAGCTTTAGATGGAAATAAGTTCCCTCTCGGGCAACTAACCCCATTTCAAATGGGTTCCTCTTGGACACCCATTTGCCGCATGAAGACCAATCTACGCCTTACCCCACTCACTCTCTCGAGCTGAGTGTTAGGATATGGGACTA
>NW_006239784.1:22488-22779 GCF_000226075.1 Solanum tuberosum
TCGGGCAAGCCGAAAACACATGGGTGGTTTTGTATTTGCAACTACAAACCCATTAAATTACACCACAACCACTAGGTAAAATCACCAATAAAATACATTTAACCTATCAGCAAGCAAAACCCAACAACAATATCAACACATATTTACTAAATCACACCCCAAGAACGGGGTTTTTAGCCACACATCAAAAAATAAAAAAATACACCTAAAATGATACTAATATAAAATGGGTATAAAAAATTAAACCTTGATTTAAGCAAAGGAAGAAGAATGGAGAAGACCCACTTCCAA
>NW_006239784.1:23718-23857 GCF_000226075.1 Solanum tuberosum
TAAATTAACCCCCAACCCCTAGGTGAAATAACCATTAAAATAAATCTAACCGATCATCAAGCAAGACCCAACAACAATATTAACACATATTTTCTAAATCACACCCCAAGAATGGGGGGTTTTAGCCACACATCAAGAA
>NW_006239784.1:23911-24009 GCF_000226075.1 Solanum tuberosum
CCTTAATTTAAGAAAAGGAAGAAGAATGGAGAAGACCCCTTCCAACTTGGGGAAAATGCAATCCTTCTTTCTTCAAGTCTCCCAAAACCCTCTCCAAA
>NW_006239784.1:24080-30689 GCF_000226075.1 Solanum tuberosum
CTCTAAAATTAATAACAAGTTTAGTATTTATAGACTCTAGAAAATAGCACTAGCGAATCTTTCGACGAAGTTAGTTGATGCCGCCGAATGACTCGGTGACTCGCCCTTCTTCTGTTTAATCACCGTTTCATACCTTCCTTCAGAATCTTCACTTTCTGGACCATTGGGCGGTATAGTACTGCTTCATGGAACTATTTGGCGAAGCGCCGACTGCTCATTTCATCGCCTTTTTTATCCTTTTCCATCAGGGCTTAGCATATTGGAACAAAGGGCGGAGTCTGTCCTTTTGGTGAATTGCCAAAGGTTCTTGGCGATGCTCATGCTTTAGCCTTTTCGTTCTTTTCAGCCTTTTTGTTCCTTTTTGCACCTAAGTGTCCATGCTTCCACTAAAACTTCAAATACCTGAAACATAAGAGTTTTCATCAGATATTGAGACAAAATAAGCATTCGAGGACACTATTTCTATAAAAATAAAGCCATAAATGAGTCCAATTTGTGGACTCATCATGTTCCAACACCTGATTTGAAGAAACTAAGTGTGAGATCACGGAATGCGGTTCACGGATCGTGGATCGAGTCACGGTCCGTCCTGCTGAGCCATCAAATGCTTCTGAAAGTTGATGATTTTGAAGTTAGGAAAATGTCCTAAGTCCCAGATCACGGAAGGGACCTACGGACCGTAGGTCAGTCCACGGTTTGTAGGTCAGTCTCGTCAATGACAACCGTGTTGAGAAACTTTATTTCCTTATTTCATTTCCTTTCTAGTTAGGACTTGTTTTTCTATATATAAGGCATGTAAACCTCATTTTTGGGTGTTAGACTTCATTACTTTTATTCTAGTTTTTGGCTTCGGAGATTAACTTGCAATTTTAGCAATTCTTGATTTCCTAAGTTCGTTTTGAAGATTTTGACTTCCAAAATTAAGTTGAGATTCTGGGTTTATTCTTCTCATTACGTAAGTTCATGATTTCTTCATTTAAAAATATGAATTGTGCTCTTGCTACTTTGGGTAACTAAATCCATAACTAGAGTTGTGGGAACCATGAGCGATTAACAAAGTATGAATAGTAACTAAGTAATTTTGAATAGTGTTAATTGCATGCATTGATAATTCTTTCGTTTAGAAGTCTTTTTAGCGGTTGCAAACGTTAGAACTCGCCTTGTTTCTCCTTGCAGGACCAAGGAGGTAGTTAGTAAGAAAAGAATTATCAACATAGATTTAGTGTGATACTATCTAATAGTCTAATGTCGATTGGTGCGAGGGTGAAAACTAAGCCATACATCAATGTGATGTCTAATATGAGGTAACGGTAAGGGTTAGTAATTATACACACGTAGCCGGACCAAGGTAAGGGGTGAAATTCTCTTATTGTCGGACTAAGAAATTAGAGATACCTAACTTATCACTTTGCATATAATACACTAGGAAAGGATTATTATTACTAGGAGTACCGCGTTATGAGCTTATGGGGAACACATACACCCCTAGTTACTTTCTCTCATTTTTAACAACTATAGTCCGAATCATGCTCACTTGATCTCTAAACAACAATTAGTATTTGTTACACAATAACCCTCCCTTTACTTACCCTGTCTTAGATATACGTTGACTAAACAAATATAATTGTAAGTTAAAGTTAAGTCTTAACCATATTCCTCGTGGGGTGGACCCTAACCTACAAGTTGGGTTCTTTACTTGATAACGATTGCTTACGCATCTTTAGGGAGTTGTAATTTGAGCGTATCAAATTTTGGCTCTGCTGCCAGAAAATAAGGCTTTTAGATTAAGTTTAACTACATTAGATGATTCAATTGTCTACTACAGTGAACCCACGTCAGCCAGACACACTTCTTAGCAACACCATCCAGAATCCAAAGATTGATGGACATTGTATGGCACTCACTACTCGAGGGGGTAAGCAGACCATTGAACCACCGATGTCGTCTGGGGTTGAAGTTGAGGTTAGTAAAGAAAATGATGTGATTGAGATAAATAAAGATCCTGAGAATACAACAGAGAAGGAAGTAGAGATAACTCAGAAAGTTGTTCCCATGCCTAGACCTCTACCTCCTTTCTCACAGAGGTTAGTGAAAAAGACTGAAGAAGGCAAGTATGGAAAGATTATTAGTATGTTAAAGCAACTTTCCAACAATGTGACCTTGATAGAAGTTTTGGAGAAAATGTCTGGTTATGAAAAGTTTATGAAGGATTTGGTAACTAAAAAGCGGGCCGTGAGTTTTGAGATGATGATAAGTTGCAACATTGTAGTGCTATTGCTACAAGGTCCCTTGTGCAGAAGAAGAAGGATCTTGGGTCTTTCACTATCCCTTATACCATAAGATTGCAACATTTTGCAAAGGCGTTGTGCGATATGGGTGCTAGTATCAATCTGATGCCATTGGCTATTTACAAGAAGTTGGGTTTAGGGGATCCAACCCCGACTGCGATGCGACTGCTTATGGCCGATAGAACTGTGAAGAACGCCCATTGGAGTGCTCCAGGATGTACTAGTGAAAGTGGAGTCTTTTATCTTTCCGGCGGATTTTTTGATACTGGATTGTGATGTTGATTTTGTGGTTCCCACTATCCTTGGGAGACCATTCCTAGCCACTGGGAGTGCCTTGGTTGATATGAAAAAAGGGCGGATGAAGTATCGATTGAACAATAACGAGGCAACTTTCAATATCTCTAGGTCAATGAAGCAGAGTTATGAGCTCAAATCGGTTTCTATGGTAACACATATTGTAGAGAGTGGTTCTGAGGTACCTATTAAAGAAAGGTTGGGCGTTGATGCACTAACAACGGTAATGATGAACTTTGATGGTGATGTTTTTGAAGACTATGATGAATTGGTCGCCACACTTGATAGGTTTGAAGTCCGTTCAAAACAAAAAAGATTGGAGTTAGACATGAAGAATCGTGATCCTCCACTTGCGAGACCGTATGTTGAGGAGGTGCCGAAATTGGAGCTTAGGGCTCTATCATCGCATTTGAGGTATGTATTCTTGGGGAGAGATGATACTTTACCGGTTATCATTGCGGTAGATTTGAATATGGTACAAGTTGAGGCATTGGTTCCCGTATTGAAGAGGTTCAAGTGAGGTATTGAGTGGACTATTGCGGACATTATTGGAATTCCTCCTGGTATTTGTTTTCACAAAATAGAACTCATGCCGGATTAGAAGCCTAGTATTGAGCACCAGAGAAGACTAAATCCGCCTATGCAAGAGGTAGTTAAGAAGGAAATCATCAAGTGCTTGGATGCTGGAGTTATTTATCCACATTGCAGATAATAGTTGGGTGTTTCATGTTCAATGTGTGCCCCAAAAGGTGGGATTACTGTGGTATCTAATGAGAGAAATGAGCTTGTTCCGATGCGGCCTGTGACTGGATGGAGAGTCTGCATGGACTATCGAAAATTAAATGCTTGGAAAGAAAATGACCATTTTCCTATGACGTTCATGGATCAAATGCTGGACCGACTTTCGGGTAAGGGTTGGTATTGTTTCCTTGATGGTTATTCAGGCTACAATCAGATTTCTATAGCTTCGGAAGACAAAGCGAAGATCACCTTCACTTGCCTTTATAGGACTTCCGCATTCAAACGGATACCATTTGGGTTGTGTAATGCTCCAGAAACCTTTCAGCGTTAGATGATGTCGATATTTTCTGATATGGTGGAGGACACTATTGAGGTATTTATGGATGATTTCTCTGTGGTAGGTGACTCTTTTGATCATTGTCTGGACCATTTGCCTGAGGTGCTTAAAAGGTGTGAAGAGTGCAATCTTGTGCTCAATTGGGAGAGGTGCCACTTCATGGTAAAAGAAGGGATATTTCTGGGTCATCGGATCTCTGAGAAGGGTATTGAGGTTGATAGAACAAAAGTTGAGGTAATAGAAAAGCTTCCACCACCTATCTCGATTAAAGGTGTTAGAAGTTTTCTTGGGCATGCAGGTTTCTATAGGAGGTTCATCAAGGACTTCTCCAAAATTGCACATCCATTGTGCAAACTGCTTGAAAAGGAGTATAAGTTTGATTTTGATGATGCTTGTCTGAGAGCATTTGGAGAGTTGAAGAAGAAGTTAGTTACAGCACCTATCATTATTTCACCGGATTAGGGACAAACGTTTGAGGTAATGTGTGAAGGGAGTGGAGTGGCGCTTGTTGTGGTATTAGGACATAGGCGAGAGAAAATTCTTTATCCTATTTACTATGCTAGCAAAGCTCTAAATTTGGCTCAAAAGAACTGTACAGTGACTGAACAAGCGCTTCTTGTAGTGGTTTTCGCATTCGAAATTTTTTTATCCCACTTGCTTGGTACTAAAGTCATTGTTCATACTGATCACTCTGCATTGAGGTATTTGATGGCTAAGAAGGATGCAAAACCGAGGCTGATTAGATGGGTGTTGTTGCTGCAAGGGTTCGACTTTATGGTGAAATATAGGTAGCGGACATAAAATCGGGTTGCCGATCACTTGTCTAGATTAGAGGAAGAAGCTATGCTAAAGCTTGGTGATAGGGCTGAAATTAATGATGCTTTTCCGGATGAACATGTATTTGTTGCTTCTCATGATCTGATTCCTTGGTTCGCAGACTTTGCGAACTATAATATGGCAAGTGATCTGGTGCCATCGGATATGTCTTTTCACCAAAGGAAAAAGTTTATGCATGATGTGAAGAAGTTCTTTTGCGATGAGCCTTACTTGTATCGTAGTTGTGCTGTTGGGATTATTCGTCGTTGTGTACCTGAGGTCGGAATGTTGAGTATACTAGAGGTGTGCCATTCATCGCCTGTTGGTGGGCATCATAGTGGTATTTGGACTGCACATAAAATCTTGTAGTGTGGGTATTACTGGCCTACAATCCACCAAGATGCTCATGATTTCGCAATTCTTGTGACTGTTGCCAACGAGAAGGAGGGATTCCACAGATGTAAGAGATTCCTGTGAATCCTATATTGTTGATAGAGTTGTTCGATGTATGGGGAATTGATTGTATGGGTCCATTTGTGAGTTCACATGGGATGAAGTATATTCTTGTTACGGTTGATTATGTGTCGAAGAAATTGCGCTTCCCAACAATGAGGGTAAAAGTGTCATCACATTCTTGAAAAATAATATCTTCTCTAGCTTTGGTACACCTAGGGCGATTATCAGCGATGGAGGTTCCCACTTTTGTAATAAGTTTTTTAAGGTGCTACATGAGAAATATGGCGTCCACCACAATGTGGCCTCTCCTTACCATCCGCAGTCTAGTGGGCAAGTTGAAGTGTCCAACAAAGAGATCAAGCAGATTTTGGCTAAGACTGTGAATGCTCATAGAACCGATTGGTCAAGGAAGCTTGATGATGCTCTATGGGCCAATCGCACCACATTATAGACTCCCATAGGTATGTCCCCGTACCAACTTGTATATGGGAAGTCTTGCCATTTGCCGGTAAAGCTAGAGCATAAGGCTATGTGGGCAATAAAGAAGCTAAACTTGGATTGGGGAGCCGCATCAAATCAGAGAATGAATAACTTGAATGTGCTTGATGAGTTTCGCCTAAGATCATATGAAAGTTTAGCCTTGTACAAGGAGAAGATGAAGAGGTATCATGATCAAAGGATTGAAAAACGCGAATTTGTTGTGGGTGATCTTGTGCTTCTATTCAACTCTAGGTTTCGCTTGTTTCCGGGCAAGCTCAAGTCCAGGTGGACCGGGTCATTCTCAGTCACGCAAGTGCTCCCACATGGAGTGGTGGAGATTGAAAACAGTGAGGGAATAAGGTTTAAGGTAAATGGGCAAATGATCAAGATCCATCTGGGAAACGCAGGAAGTGTGCAAAAAGTTATTGAGTAGTACTATCTTGATGAAGTCTGAGTAATCAAGACGCCCACATCCTGCAGCGACGTTAAATCAAGTGCTGCTTGGGAGGCAACCCAAGATGTACAATCTAGCCAACTATAGGTTTTTCTTTTCGGTTTAGTAGTTTTCTTTGTTTATTTGTTTTTTTGTATTCCTTTAGATAGGTGCTTTATTTTTGTTTTAGTGTTGGCTAGATATAGCATAGGGTCCGTGATTAAAGATTGTCCAGAACTGATAGCATCCAAGGAAGCTCTACTCCATTGAAGGACAAGGATGAAGCTTTAGAAACTCCAAGGAGGCCCATAACAAGATCTCAAACGAAGGAGTTCAATGATAAGCTCAATGGGCTTCAATCGCTTATCCAAAGGTGTCTTATTGGGGAAGAAGAGCTCAAGCCCAAGGGAGAGGAATTGTCCAAATGCTACAATTATTTGGTGGCCCAAATTCAAGTCCAAGATGAGGAATTTTAAGGTCCAATTTCGTGCAAATAAGGTCAAGAAGAGTCCAAGAATCAGCCACAACAAGAGTTGCTTTCTGCCCAAGTTTTGAGAGAAGACTAGTCAAACTTTCCAAGATTGTCAAGATTCTTTTCCTAGTTGGGATTTACCTTAGTTATTTATTTATATATAGGTTATTAATATTTTCCTTAGTCTATTTATGGTCTCCTAAGTACCATTTAATGCTTTCCTAGAAGTACTAAATTTGTTCCTAGTTAGGTTACTTTATTTCCTTTCTAGAGTAGGATTCCTTGTAATTAT
>NW_006239784.1:32220-32371 GCF_000226075.1 Solanum tuberosum
ATGATAATATAAATAGTATAAAGATGAAGATGCCATCTTTCAAGGGGACAAGGGATCCAGACTTGTACCTTGATTGGGAGAGACGAGTTGACTCCATCTTTGATTGCCATAACTACTCTGAGGGTAAGAAAGTTAAACTTGCTGTTGTTGA
>NW_006239784.1:36753-41584 GCF_000226075.1 Solanum tuberosum
TTCTTCCATAAATCTATACGTTGTTACTTGGATCTTTTCAAGACCTTAGAACATCTAATCCTTGGAAATTCGTGGATCTTTCCTTCGAATCTCCCATATCTTTAGTTAGTTTTTGTTGTTTCTTTTCTTGTGCTTCCGCATTCTAATATTCAATTCTCTATTTGCGATCTCCTTTAACCTTGTTGTTATCAAGAACATGTAAAAAGAAAGGCCTAACGGTTGCTACATGTGCTCGGTTGAAAATCAAAATCTGCAGGAAATTTTTTGTTGTAGAGGTCTACAGACCCCATCGACAGTCTGTGGATCATTCCACGGACCGTGAATGGCGTCCGTAGATCCCAGGTAAGTTCGCGGAATTTTCTACGTGTAAGAGTGACCTAGGACTCCCATCTACCGACCGAAGGTCGACCCATGGACCGTAGACGGGGTCTCATGGGTCCAAACGCTAGTTCTGCCTAACCCGACCCGGACCCCTTTTGAATAAAATTCCCCCATTTTTAAATCATTTCCCATTTCTATTATTACATCCTAACAGTTTCTAAACCCATCGAATTTCTGAAATCTCTCCATATTACCACCACTCACCCTTTAATCACTCCACATTCATCCTTCCATTTCCCAAATCACTCTCGCTTTCCCCCAAATCCCTTATCCCCATTTTCATAGTTTCGGTGTCCGAGTTCGGTGCGAAAGGCGAGTAAAAAAGTTGTTGAAAGTCTAGAGTCATCACACAATCACCCACTTCTGTTGCTTGTCAGGTAATCGACTTTCTCTTCACTTTGAATTTCTATTCATTGTTGCGTTAGAAAGTCAGGAAGTGGTTTTTGACCTTGCGTAGTTGTTGTATGAAATTGCATGTTAAACTAAAACTATAAACACCCTTGGGACGATAGATTGTGATTGTGTTGTCTTTAGAATGGGTAAAATCAGTAAAATAAGAGTCTAAATGCAAGTTTCCACTTAGGGTTCCTAGCCTCGTATGCCGTACATGTTAAAAAATCAGTAATTGGAACCCTTGGAATGACAAACTAGCATAAATTATGTTGAAATGCATGATTGGGCAGAGGTCAATAGGTTTTAATTGATAAAAAAAATTGAAGTGAAGAGTGCCTGATACCTGGCACAAACCTGATGCATGAGACCCCGTCTAGGGACCGTAGCTTAATCTATGGACCTTAGATCAGGTCCGTGGTTGGTGGCACATAGAAACTCCACTATGTGTGGAACCATGCAGATGGACTACGGTCTGTAGGTCAATCTACGTACCATTCTGCACATCCGTGGTTCCCATCAGAGCCCACCTATTTGGGACTTCTGATCAACGGAGGGGATCCACGGACCGTAGGTCAGCCTATGGACCGTAGATACCTACCGTAGGTGGCCACTGTCTGAAATTTTTTCATTTTTAGTTTTTGTTAGTTCTTAGTTCTAATTTTTTTTTTGAGTGTATTATGGGTTTATTTTGGTACTAAGTATACATCCATAGGTACCATGCCTCCTAAGAAACAAGTGACCTAAACAAAGAGGGGCAAAACTAAAATCTGTGGTGCCTACTTTTAGACTAATTGATAAAGACATGGATGAAGAGAAGGACCCCGCAAATGTTCCACCGGCCACAAGGACATCCCTTACTTCTCCTCGGGCTACCCGGAATCAATCCCGGTAGGTGGTCACCGACGTAGTCACTGTCTCCAAGTCTAATAATGAGAACACACTGATCGGGTCACCGACTGGTTTTTCTTTCGGCTCTTGGTCCACCCCTAATTTCGGATTCGGTTCTGGATCTGCCACCGGCTCAAGTTCACATGGTCGGGCTGCCTCATCTGATGAGGCTACTTGTTCGGGGGAAGTCCCAGTGCCTCCAAACACTGACCTACTCCAGTTCCAGAGGAACCCAATAGTTGGTGTGTTGAGGGTCAATGGCAGCTATACTGGGATGCTTCAATGTTGAATGGAAAGAGGGTGAAGGCCCGATAAATTACTGAGGAGCGCAGAGTTCTCACGGGGAGCCTACACACCATACCAGACTTCCACCGACTCTATAAGAAACGTAAATGCGATTGAATGGATGGGAGCCTTGGGACTTATAGAGAGGAGATTGTAAGGGAGTTTTATGCTTCCTATGCTGCCACACTTCGAGAGTCTATCGACAAGAGGTCCAAACCCACGTCCCAGGACCCTCTCACTTCCACTCTAGCCTGGGTGCTTCGGTGGACATATCGCAGGTCACCATCAGCCGATTCCTCTACGGTCTGAGAACCAGGTGGGCACTCAACACCGGCGAATTGGACTACCGATGGGACATTGTGAGGAGTGGAGCGTTCCAGCGGAATACAGAGTAGAGGGAAATTGTATTACTTTGGTTGGCGAGGCATATTGCTGCGGATGGAGAGCGTGCAGAGTGGATCAGCACACCACGTTTGGGTATTCGAAAGGCCACCCTCAATATGGTGGCTAAGTTCTTTTGGCTTTTGGTGCGAAACAGGTCGTCGCCTACTAAGGCCGATAATACCCTTACATGGGATAGAGCAGTGATGGTTGCGGCCTTTGTAGCTGGGTTCATGATCGACTTTGCCCGCATGATGTTGGCAGAGATCCCTGATAGGGTATTCAGGACCACTATCACTTTACCCTACGCGTGTATGATCTTCCAGTTGTGCAGGGATTCAGGGATGCCTATTTGGAATTGTGACACTTTGGTACAGGACACCGGGACTCTTGAGATCAGCCTTATTCAGGATGAGGCCAACGTAGCTGCCCGGTGAAGTGGTCCACAAAGCGGTGCCGCCATTAGGAAAAGATTTAGTATATGATGTGGAGTAGATGCAGGGTGATGACCCTGCTCTTCCAGCCCACATTGATAATGCTCCGGCCTCCCTATCTCAGGCCGTTAGTCGAGCCTATAGCTCATCCAGAGCCACCCCGCCTTCAGGTGATACTATTGTGCCCTTGGCTAGAGTTCAGAAATTTGAGGCTCAGATGGCAACGCTGCTCCAACATATGAGGCCATGGATGCAGTGGTCTATTGCAGAGTCTGAGGCTAGGATGGAGACCATGATGGACCAGAAGGTCCAGGCCATTCATAAGTGTCTCGACGCCTTCAAGTTGAGGGTCCTTGAGCAATCAACCCCCATCACAGATCTCTCCTCTATCCGGACTAAGTTGGACAGTTTATGGGCCGACCTTAATGCTATCCTTGGCCCACCCACAGATGAGCCAGATTCTACACGTACTGCATTGGCTAATGATACCGTTCTTGATGCTTAATTCAGCAATGACATAGCACAGCCCCAGCCCATTCGTGCTCGAGGGAAGAGGCACCGCTCTATTCACACTTCTGACACAACTGAGGTAGTTTGAGCTAGGAAAAGGGAACGCCAGCAGAATGAGCAGGCTAGGAGAGCCTCCATTATAGATGAGAAACTGCGCCAGCAGATGGCTCGTGAGAGTATTATTGGAGTCTCGAGTTCTAGGCCCACTACTGAGCCTGCAGACACCGTGGGAGAAGATATGAGATCCACTAATGGTGCGGTTAGAGTGATTGATAGCACTACTGAGGGTGCTGTGACTGATGATGTGGGCACTACTGAGGGTGGCCCAAGTGTTGATCTAGCGGGCTCCGGGATACCGGACCCACCTGCTTGTTGAGTTCTTCGGTGAATTTGCGCCACAGGTTTGCTTCACCTTCACCCTACTCTTTATTGCTTATTTTGTGCATTGGGGACAATTGCACTCTATTTTTGTTGGGGTGGGGTAAATGGATTGTGAGTGATAGGGCGAAGTCTGAGTAACCTAACTCATAATCCTCTCTTGGGGTTTTCTTGCCTATGTTCTTTTTTCCCCAAGAGTCTATTTAATTTCTATTTAACCGGGATGTGTTTGGATTGTATGTGTAGAAGCATGTGAAAGAATGAAGCATGATGACATAATTAAGAAAGAAAAATGATACCCGTCCAAAATTTGTGATATGTGCTAAAATCTGTAGGCTAGAATTAGTTTAATGTGTTGGCTCTGAGTATGACATGATAAAGAACCAACTTTATTTCATAACTTAAGCTAAAACTTGAATTGGGTAATCTAATAATCTGGTAATGAAACTATGTGCCAAAAGTGTGTAAGGATGGTTGATTATTCAGACAGTTTTGTGCCAATCTAAAACTTGCCCCGTTGGTCCTGCTAGGATAATCTAGGCTAGAAGTTAGGAAGTAATCATAGGCTATTGTTCAAATTAGTCCACTTAATCCTAAAATGATCTAACCAAATTGTAGCATTATTCCCTTTTGATCCAAATATTTGAGCCTAAAATTGACCAATTCTTTTGATTCACCTTACTCACATTCCCTTGAAAACACTATCTTGGCCCCGGTACCTCCTTGGGCATGTGCACCTTGACTTAGGTCAAAAGCCTAAGTTGAGGGTAGCTAAGACCAAAAGTTACCTTGATCTTGTCCCTGGTCCGTCATCGGACATTGTGCACGTCAACTAATGCAAAATGCATAAGTTGAGGGTGGCTATGAAAAAGGAAACCAAATGGAAAAAAATGTATGAAAAGAGTTTAGTGTTCACAAGAGAAAAAAGTATAGAAGTGGATGTGACTTTGTGCAAAAGAAGCGAAAGAAAAGTGTTGAAAGGAATAAATTAAAGAAGAAGAAACTGAAAAATAAGAGTAAAAAAAAGTCACATCAATTGTTGCAAAGAAATAAGGGAAAGAGCTTAAAATGGAAGGGTGCCAAAAATAGGTCAAGGAAGAGGTAAATAGCCAATGTAATGTCAAGGAGGACATATAGTGATCCTATGTTACAAGCTAAGAAAAGTCCTATAGTGATCCTAG
>NW_006239784.1:44642-61181 GCF_000226075.1 Solanum tuberosum
TCTTCTGGAGATGGAGGGGTCGGGGAAGTCTGTGATAGAGACTCATCTTGAGCCTCACCATGAACATCAAGACTAGGTGGTGGTTGGCTGGTCCCTTCTTGGGCAGCCACATCCACTCGCTTACCCGAACTTTTACTCTTTCTCGTAACCGGCATCTTCGCTATAATAAAACAATTTAGAAGTTAGGTACTATTCATCTACAACATTGGTTCTATCGCACGATCTAAGAAATGAAAGAAAAGAGACAACTCCTACATGTCCCGTAGCCTCCTGTTTATAAATGTGGTGCACAACACATCCATAAGCAAGGCTCTACATAGACACGGCTTTGTAGACTCCCTAGGATGACCTGCTCTGATACCACTTTGTCACGCCTCAAATCCCATTAAGACGGACAGGCACTCGATGCCCTAAAGGCCCGAGAGAACCAACATGTAACCTGTTTACTATGCATGTAACTATGACAATTTTTGTGACAAGTTAATATAGGATGCAGCGATACTAATCGACATAAGTAGACCCAAAACTTATATACAAGACTTGGCCGTTGAGACCACAACTTGTTAAGATGCAGCTGGACCATATACATAAGTCTACAAAGCCTCTAAAAGATGGAAATCCTTAGAGTAGGTCGGGACAGACCCCGCCTTACCCTTAACTACGATACAATACCAAAATGAATCTACCAAGGGCTCAGTAAAGCTCCGAAGCAACGTGGAGCTTACCAAAAGTAGCTGAGTGTCGTATGCTCCTATTGAGGAGGTCTACTAGCGGGAGTACCTGTGCCTGCAACATGAAATGCAGCGTCCCCCGCGAGGGACGTCAGTACGAAAGATGTACTGAATATGTAAGGCCACAACACATATAAAACAAGAGTTCAAATGAAACCAAGTATCGATGTATAAGTGCATAAATCAGAACCAAAGACCACCTCTATTAACTCTTATGGGATCATGTATGTTACATTCTTGCCCTTACCTTTATGTGTGTTATGATCTTTATAAGGCATGTGATACTAATGACCAGCTGATCAGTGGTAGAAGAGGATGACCCATGCTAGGCCTTTTAACCCCTGGGATGCGGTCCTCAAAATTACACAAATCGGGATCGGCCCATGCTAGGCTTTCGCCCCTGAGCTGCCACCCATGCTTATACAAATTGCTTCACTTAGATTCTGTAATCTTTGAGATTGTTGTTTTGGTGGTCATAATCATTTTTGAGATTTGGAAATACGGAACAGTAGTAGAAGACATGAAAATAATACTTTAGGGCAGTAGCTACAATATAAGGAGCTATGGAACGTTAATACATTACTTGAGAGCTTAAATCACACAAATGACTCCAATTGACTATAGAGTACCGAATGTAAAATTACGTAATTCTATACACTTAGGGGGGTTAGCTATTTGGATATCGTATGTTGCCACTATGTTTCCTATACTAGGAATAGAACTTAGGAAATACACTTGTTGATATCCATCGTAAGGATCTGATTTCATGCCAAGGAATATCGAATAGCCCTACATACCTTATTTTCGGACCAATCCAATTGTCACGATTCAGCCTCCCTTCTTGGGTGCTAATCTACAATATAAATCATGATTAAGCTGACGTTAGCATCTAATCACTTTAAGGCCCTATAAAACAGTAGCTAAACACTCGACGGAAAGTAGGCCCATACAACCCTTGCACAATGGTGAACCACCACCCCTTCCTTCTACACATTAATACAACTTCATACATCCTTTGCCAAGATACCCAAACAGCCCCCAACAACAATATACATAAGGCAGCCACTATCAATCCCTAAGAATTTTTCAGCATAAAAGGAGAATATTGACTCAAGGATTTGTCACCATCCATTAGTTCTTGATAAATACAAGCACAATTCTCCACCCCAAATCTGAATTTAAAGAGAAGCAAAAATGGGCAGTAGCCTTACCTTAGTGTTTGGGAATTTATCCTCTAAACTTGTACTTCAAGAACTGAAACTCTCCTTCAAACTTTTACTTGGAAAGGGGGCAATACTCAAGAACCCAAGGTGTTCTAGGGCTGCTAATTGAAGCCAAGAGAGACCAAGAGAGAACTTAAGAAATCTGAAAATTTTGCAAGGTAAAAATGAAGCAAAAGATCTGATCTTTATCCCTTTAAAAAGGAGGTGTAATGGCCGAATTTCTTGACTAATTTTGGCCATGTATTGTCAAGTAGGTGACCCACCTCTTGGTCCCACCTACTTGGCCTTATAACTTGGGCTTTTGGGAATTTCAACACTTGTTGGGCCCTACTCCGAATTATCCCTCTATTCTTGTCAATTTGGGCCATACTTAATGCAAGTAGGTGGTCCACCTATTTGGACTTTTCACTTGGGCCTTTTAGGGCTTAAGACTATTGGGCCTTGGCTGTCCATTTTTTCCCCTTATCCTTCTACTCAACTTGGGCCAAATTAATGCAAGTAGGTGGTAGTGCATTTGGCCCAATTACCACCTTACTACCTCTAGTTTAAATACTTCTATCGGAGTTAACTTGCAGTACACATGCTAAAATGTGCAAGGTGTTACATCTCCTTCCGGGCTAGTTTAAACCAACACTAATCATATAAGAAGTACGGTCACTCACCTATACTATAAGGCTATCTTTTGTCAAGTATCGCATGAATAGAACTATCATATGAGTAATACATGTTGTTACATTTTCCCAAATGTAGGGTCCGACTAACTAACTGTACTTGAAATTACTTATGAGCGGGAGTGTTGAATGAATCCTTGTACTCAAAATTATATTCATTGTGTGAAAAAGGGATTTTGTTTGAAGTAAGGGCACTAGTTACATTGTCGGAAAGTTGGTACCTTGGTGATAGCAAAATAATGTATGTTGTGTGTTAATTGGTCGATCTTTGTCATATTTTGATCCGCATGAGTTAGCTTGTTGAGTCTAAGAGAAAATATTTGCACTCAAAGAGAGAGTCGGGATAGAGAGCCATGTGATTGCTTTTGCTTGAATTCTTACTTCTATACAAGTGTCGTTTAAAGTCTTAGTGTGTCGCTTGAGGACAAACAACGAATTTATGTTGAGGGTGTTGATATACCGTGAGTTTAAGGTATTTTTAATACATTACACTTAATAATTGTGTGTGTCTAGGGCCATTTTGTAGTGGTATTGATGTGTTTTTAGAGTTTGCAAGAAATAAGTTTAGACGGGGGAGTTAAGAGACAGTTGAAGGAATGATGCAGAAAAAGCCACCTACGGATGTGATATACGGACCGTAGGTCCATTCATGGTCTGTTGGTGAAGGGCGTACCTAATGGGCAAAGCTTGGAGAGGAAATCAAGGAATTCTTGTCTAAGTGTGGAACCACGACTAGGATTGACGAACTGTAGTATGGTCTACGGGCCGTAATGTAGGTTCGTCAAATGATTCAGAGGATGTGTTCCAATACCTTATTTGAAGAAATTAAGTGTGAGATCACGGAGCGCGATTGACGGATCGTGGATCGAGTCACGGTCCATCCTACTGAGCCGTTAAATGCTTCTGAGAGTTGATGATTTTGAAGGTAGGAAAATAACCTAAGTCCCAGATCACGGAAGGGACCTACGGACCGTAGGTCAGTCCACGGTCCGTAGGTCAGACTCGTCAATGACAACTGCCTCCAGAAACTTTATTTCCTTATTTCGTTTCCTTTTTGGTTATGACTTTTTTTTCTATATACAGGGCATGTAAATCTCGTTTTTTGGCGTTAGACTTCATTACTTTTATTCTAGTTTTTGGCTTTGGAGATTAACTTGCAATTTTAGCAATTCTTGATTTCCTAAGTTCGTTTTGAAGATTTTGATTTTGAAATTCAAGTTGAGTTTCTGGGTTTCTTCTTCTCATTACGTAAGTTCATGATTTATTCATCTAAAAATGTGAAATGTGTTCTTACTACTATGGGTAACTAAATCCACAACTAGGGTTGTCGAACTATGAGAGATTAACAAAGTATGAATAGTAACTAAGTAATTCTTGAATACTGTTATTGCATGCATTGATAATTCTTTCGTTTAGAAGTCTTTTTAGCGGTTGCAAACGTTAGAACTCCCCTTGTTGCTACTTTCCAGACCAAGGAGGTAGTTAATAAGAAAAGAATTATCAACATAGATTTAGTGTGATACTATCTAATAATCTAATGGTGGTTGGTGCGAGGGTGAAAACCAAGACATACATCGATGTGATGTCTAATATGAGGTACCGGTCAGGGTTAGTAAATTATATAAACGTAGCCGGACCAAGGTGCGGGGTAAAATTCTCTAGTTGCCGGACCAACGAATTAGAGATACCTAACTTATCACTTTGCATGTAATACACTAGGAAAGGATTACTATTACTAGGAGTACCGCGTTATGAGCTTATGGGGATCACATACACCCTAGTTACTATCTCTCATTGATAACAACTAAAGTTCGAATCTTCCTCCGTTGATCTCTAAACAACAATTAGTTATTTGTTACACAACCCCCCTCATTTACTTGTCTCGGAAATATGTTGACTAAACTAATAGAGCATGTAGTTCTGGGACTTAAGGGTGACTGACCCTAGTCCACTCGGTATTAAGCTTCCCATATGATTAAGTAAATTTACACTCTATGACTGATATGCTAAACTACTAAATAGCTCAAATTACTGAGATGCAAACTGAGAATGCAACATTTTATACACTGATAATAATACATTTGAATACTGAGGCATATTGATGTTTAATTGAATTTACTGACCTAGCATGTGTAATTCATGAACTAAAAGAACTACATAGCTAGGGTTCTGATTTTATGCATGAATATGGGCAAAAACAATACTATAATATGATAATATGATTTGGATCATTCTAACAGCTAAATCCCCAACAATTCTAACATTTAAGAAACCCTAAGTCTAGATAATATTAAGGGTATCAAGATTCAGACTGAAATCTAGGGAACTAATGGGTGAAAGGAACCCACTAGGGAAATCCCACATAAATGGTACAAACTCCACGGAGAAATCTCTCGATTTTGGGCCTGAAACTGATGAAACCTTGTTGCGTTCTTGAACTTGGGTTACTCGACCTCTTTTTCCTCTTACGCTCTAATTGTTTTCTCACTTTTGATGAAATATCTGACTTAGGTAAGTTCTAGTTATGTTTCTAGGCTAAAACTGACAAAAACCACGTAGTTTAGGGGTTAAACCATGTAGTTTAGGTGCCCAACGAGTAGGGGAAAGACCAAAATAACCCTATTTAAAAATCTGGCGGGGTTGACCACGACCACTTTCACGAAGCCTGAAAGGACCAAGACCGTGGGACCGGTCGTGGTCCTTGGTCAGTGGCTACTGATTTCTGGGGGTCTTGTCCATGAGCGTTCCACGGACTGTAAAGGTCCTCGTGGTCCTCACTTGGGCTGAGGTCTGGTATATCACGTTCACGAGCCCTTTCCACGGCCCGTGTGGAGGACCACAGACCGTGAAGGTCCTCGTGGCCCTCACTTTGGCATGGGGGGTCTCAGGTCTAGGCTTGGCGGGTCTACTGGTTCAGACACTATAGATGCCACCACAGTCCTACGTCAAGACCATGGCCCGTGAAGGGTCCCGGGGTCTGACGTTTGGTCTTGGTGGACCCTAACTCACCACCGCAGGCAGGTCACCGGATTGTGGACACTATCAGGGTCCATGAACCCTGCCATGGTTCACTGGTTCAGGCAAGTTTCTGCAATTTGTTTCAAGGTTTGGTTTTCGAGGTGTTACAATATCTCCCCCTTGGGATCATTCATCCTCGAATGAAGACTAAACTAGCTGAAATGGAGGGAAAGAGGTGCACCGTACAACTAAGTTTCTGGAATTTGATTTCTTACTAATCTAAGTTCCAAGAATCATCCAAATACGCTGAACATGCAACTACAAACTTAAGCAACATGATACTAGGATTGAATTTACGCGTGAATGACTGAAAAACTGAAGAGGAACTATTACCTCCAACTATAATGGAATCGGAAGGATAGAGGTGAGGATACTTAGCCTTCATGGCTGCTTCGGCTTTCCAAGTAGCTCCCTCTACTGACTGACTCCTCCGCAAAACCTTGACTGAAGCGACTTCTTTGTTTCTCAATCTTCGAACGTGATGATCAAGAATCTCAATGGGTACATCTTCATAAGTGAGACTATCATTCACCGCCACACTTTTTAAATGTACTATAGATGCTAGGTCACCCACAAACTTCTTCAACAACGAAATATGGAAAACTGGATGCATTGCTGCTAGTTCTTCTAGAAACTCTAACTCATAAGCCACTTTACCAACCCTTTTCAAGATCTTGTAAGGGCCTAAATAACTAGGGATGGGCTTCCCTTTCTTGCCAAATCTCATCACCCCTTTCATAGGCGACAATTTCAAAAAACCCCAATCATTAACTTGGAACTCTAGTTCCCTTCTCCTTTCATCTGCACAGGACTTCTGGCGACTTTGGGCTGTCTTAAGTCTATCTCTAATGAATTGCACTTTTCTCCATAACATCATGAACTGAATCTGGCCCTATCATGGCTGCTTCACCTACTTCAAACCAACCAACTGGAGATCTATATCTACTCCCATACAAGGCCTCATTAAGGGGCCATCTGAATGCTGGAATGGTAACTATTATTGTAGGCGAACTCTATAAGAGGAAGGTGATCATCCCAACTACCCTTGAAGTCAATCACAAAAGCTCTCAGCATTTTCTCTATGGTCTGAATGGAACGCTCTACCTGACCATCCGTCTATGGATGAAATGTTGGGGTAAGGTTTACCTAAGTACCAAGCCCCTTCTAAAATGACTTCCAGAAATGAGAGGTAAACTAAAGACCTCTATCTGAGATGATAGAAAAAGGAACCCCATCCAACCTAACTATATCAATAATGTAAATCTTGGCGTAGTCCTCCACCGAGTTTATAGTCTTAACAGTCAAAAAGCACACAGACTTAGTAACTCTATCAACAATCATCCATATAGAGTCATCCTGTCTGTGAGTATGACGTAAACCTGTGACATGTTGATCACTTCCCACTTCCAAGGAGGAAAGTCAATCACTTGAGTCATACCTCATGGTTTTTGATGTTCTACGTTGACTTGCTGACAATTGGGGCACTTAGCCACAAAATCCGCTATATTCCTTTCCATGCCATTCCACCAAAAGACTTCCCGCAGAGCACGGTACATCAAAGTAGCGCCTGGATGAGTAGAATATCTAGAGTTATAGGCTTCTGCAGGAATCTGCTGTCTCAACTCACCCACCTTAGGAACACATAATCAACCCTGATAACGAACCACACCATCTCCCCCATGGGAGAAAACCTCAACTCTCTGTTAATGGATTGCACCCTTTAGTTGTAGAAATATTGGATCATTGTCTTGGTTTTCCTTAATCTCCACTACCAATGAGGATTCTGACCCATTCTGAATGGTTACACCACCATCTGATATGCTCATAAGACGAACTCCTAGGCGAGCAAGTCCATGAACATCCTTTGCTAGCTCCTTTCTTTCTTCGTCAACATGTGCTACACTACCCATAGAGAGTGTGCTAAGAGCATCTGCTACTACATTGGCCTTACCAGGATGGTAATGCACACTCATATCATAATCCTCGAGGAACTCTAGCTATCTCCTCTAGGGAAGATTCAACTCTTTCTGGGTGAGTACATACTAAAGGCTCTAATGGTATGTGAACACATACGTGAACACCACATAAGTAGTGTCTCCAAATCTTAAGTGCAAAAACGACTGCTACTAGCTCGAGGTCCTGATTTGGATAGTGCTTCTCATGCACCTTAAGCTGTCTAGAAGCATGGGCTAGAACCTTACCTCGCTGCATGAACACACAACCTAGGCCGACTCTGGACACATCACAATTGATAACATAACCGTTTGAACCTCGGGTAGAGTCAGAACAGGAGTTGTAGTCACCCTAGTTTTCAGTTCTGGGAAGCTCTTCTCACAATCATCTGACAACTAAAACTTGACCTTTTTCTGTGTCAACTTAGTCATTGGAGAGGCTATGGGTGAAAATCCTTCCATGAACCTTCTGTATAGTAACCTGCTAGACCCAAGAAACTTTTGATATATGTAGGAGAGGTAGGCCTGGGCCACTGTTTCACTGCTTTTAGTTTTTGAGAATCCACTCGGATCCCTTTTCTAGACACAATGTAACCAAGGAAAGCAACGAATCGCAAACAAAACTCATATTTGCTAAACTTAGTGAATAACTGGTGATTTTTCAAAGTTTGTAGAACAACCCTCAAATAATTCACATGTGCTTCCTCATTCCTAGAATAAATGAGGATATTATCGATAGAGACGATAATGAACAAGTCCAAAGTTGTCTTTGGAACGCCTTTCTCCCAAACTCGTATATGGTGGTACCTTGATCTTAAATCAATCTTCGAGAAACACGTAGCACGTTGTAACTGATCAAAGTAGTCATATATCCTCAGAAAGGGATATTTATTCTTTATAGTTGTCTTATGTAGCTGTCGGTAATTGATACACATTCTTAGTGAGCCATCTTTCTTCCTTACGAACAACACTGGTGCACCCCATGGTGAAGCACTAGGCCTAATAAAGCGTTTATCCAGCAAGTCTTTCAGCAGTTCCTTCAACTCCTTTAGCTCAACAGGAGCCATTCTATAAGGAGGGATAGATATGGGTTGTTCACTTGGTAGCATATCGATAGCAAAATCAATATCCCGTTCTCAAGGGAACAAGAGAGCTTGTCTGGAAATACACCTAGAAACTGATTAACTACTGGAATAGACTGAAGAGTTGGTGGTTCTTCATCTATATCATGAACATGAACAAGATTATAAATACAACTGTTGGTAATCATACTCCTCGCCTTTAGATAGGAAATAAACCTACCTTTCGGCGTTGCTATATCGTCTTTCCATTCCCGAACTGCCTCTACTGGAAAGTGAAATCTAACAATCTTTGTCTGGCACTCAACATTAGCATAGCAAGACGCTAACCATTCCATACCCATAATAACATCAAAATCGACCATCTCTAACTCTACGAGATCTACAGAGGTCTAACGGTCGATACTTTCTACCGTGCAACCTGAATAGTCTCCTGGCAACAATAGACTCACCAACTGGTGTAGATACAATAAAGGGTCGATCTAATGACTCTGCTACTATACATAACTTCCCCACAATAAATGGAGTAACATAAGAGACAGTATATCCAGGATTTATCAAAGAATAAACACAATGGGAGCAAACAATCAATGTACCTGTCACAACATCTGGAGATGACTTTGAGTCCTGTGGGCTGGTTAATGAATACGTACGGTTCTATCCACTACCAGAACTAGATGCTCCCTCTCTGACTCCACCTCTACCTCTACGTACTGAAGTCTGGGGTCCATGCCCTATAAGCTGGGCTGATGAGGAGGAACCTATTGCTGACCTAGTCGATTGACCTATACCATACTAACCTATGCTAGGGAAGTTTCTCCACTCATGCCCCTCTTGTCTACAAGAATAACAACCCGTGGAACCTTATCTACACCTCCCCAAATGCATCTTACCGCAGGTAGCGCAACGCGGCGAGGCTGTCCTGGCCTAGCCTGAACTCCTCTACTATTGCGAGCTTGATGATCGTTAACCTTCACCTGGGCCTGACTGTTCCTGACGATCGAATCTACTACCCTGGAACTGTTGTGGTGGAGGTCTGGGTGGCTTAATAGAATATCTAGGTTTGAGACCACCCTAAAAATCTCCTTGCGAAGCAGCGGGCCTAGCACTGTTCTGTCTCTCTCTCAACCCTCTTGCTCAGATGCTGTAAATGTCGGCGATCCTCTATGCCTTGCGCAAATGCCTGAATTCGCGAGATATCCATATTATCATTTAGTGCAGAGTTAGAACAAGCATCGATATAGTCTGAGTCGAGCCCTCACACAAATCTACGCACCTTATCATGCATCGTATCAACAAATCCTGGTGCATATCTAGCCAATGAATCAAATCTCCGCCCGTACTATCAGACAATCATGCTGCCCTATAAGAGGTTCAGAAATTGGTCCATCCGGCCATCCCTAATCTCTCGGGAAAATAGTGATCTATGAAAGCTTCTGTGAAGCTATCCCAAATGGGTAGGAATGCATATTTTCCCCTAGATCTCCCCCAACTCTCGTACCACAATATTGCAACATCGCGCATTCAAAATGTTGCTAAATCCACTGACTCATTAGCTGAGGCATGGATGACTCTGATGATCCTACGAAACTGATCAATAAAGTGCTGAGGGTCTTCTCTGCGATCTGTCCCTGTAAACTGTAGAGGATTCAAGGCAAGAAATTCACAAACTGGTTGGCACTGTGCAGCTACTAACTGTGCTAACATACATACTGTACTCTTGAAATCCTTATTAGATGGAATATGAGGAACTAGAGTAGGTACTATTGGTGGAGCCGAAAGTCCTATAGTCCTCGGAGGCTTCTGAGGCGGTGGAGAAGCTATAGGGGGCTGAGAAGATGGCTCCCCCTGGGTTTCACAATGGGCTACCTCAACCTGTGGTACCTAGTCGGTAGCCTCGCTTGGAGTTGTATCTAGCCCCTGGCTAGTTGTGGTCTGTCTAGTGTCAGTCATCTCTTATCTACATACAAGTATCAATTATAAGCTAGAAACCTCAACCCTTAAGACACCGCGCTATAGCACGAGGTAGAGCAAAAGAAGGATAGTCATTCTAACATACCCGGTAGCTTCTTTCTTATCGGATGTGGTGAACAACATATTTATAAAAAAGACTCTACTAGACATGGCTTGGAGACTCCCTTGGATACGACGTTGCTCTGATACCAAGTTTGTCACTCCCCAAACTCGAGGGGCACAACTGGCTCCTAATGCCAAAACTCAGGCCCGAGCCGACCCTGCTGAACCTTTGCTACTACTGCATGGTAGCCACATACTTTCAAGAAAATAAACAAGTATATCTTGGCTTAAAACTAATCCCTCGGTCGGCAAGGCCCCTGTCAACTGATCTATAAAAGAAATAGCTACTCCTAGAAGATCATATAAATAAATAGCCAACTAGCACAGAAGTACTGATTGGGCCATCGAGGCCACCATGATATCTATTACAAAACTAAAAGCAAGTATATATCAATACAATACATCAAACAGCTCACAAGCTTCATCAAACCAACTACAAAGGCCAGTATGGCCATAATGTAGCTATACACCCACACACTAGTCTACAAGCCTCTAAGAGTTGTAAAGATTAGCGGGACAGGGCCCAAGCCTACCCATAATGATATATACAGCAAAAGGTAACAAACCTCCCAACTCTGGCAGCTCCGGAGGAAAGAGGCTAGCCAACCAGATAAAAGTAAATCTTGCTGCTGAGGAGGTCTACTCGGTCATCTATCAGGACCTGTATGCATGGAACGCAATAGACTATGAGGAGGTATCCTGATATATTGGAATAATCTGATAAATAAATCAAGGATAAGATAAATATACTGACCTGCTCCAAAATCTAAACTTATCAAAAATAATAAAACAACAACCTACCCAAGCCCCCATAAGCTCGGCAGGTACAAACATCACACTAGACCACCTACTCATTCCCCCATAAGCCCGGAAGGTACCGATCATCCTATATACCCCTATCAGCAGTCCCCTAGCCCCGTAAGTAGTCACATAGCCCTCTTAGGCATTAATATATCCCCGTAGGTAGCACATAGCTCTCTTAGTCATCAACATAACTTATAGACAACTCATAGCCCTCTTAGGCAACAACATGGCCCTATAGGAAGCACATAGCCTTCATAGGCGTCAATATACCCCTGTAGGCAACTCATAGCCCTTTTAGGCATCCATATAGCCCTGTAGGCAGAACATAGCCCTTTCAGACATAGATCACATTCCTGTAGCTAACCACAATAGCCCCAAGGGGAACAATAACAATCAAATTGCTAAAAGCGAGCTATTTAGTTATAAGAAACTATACAAATAGCCTCTAAGTAGTGTCCAACATAGGAACGCTACTAGCTGAATAAGAATCTCGACAAGGGAGGATTATATCTACTCGAGCAGCCAACAATCAACATTAATGGCTACATGTGTAACAAGGATAACAACCCAATTACATCGCTCCTAAGCTTTAAGGAAACATGTCGTAAGTAGGGAATAACCTTAACATACCTTTCCAATGAACGCTCGAAAGACCGTAGTTCCTTCACGAAAGTTGTTCCTTATGTCCTAAGCTTCGTAAACACTATATATATATAGTTGGTACGCACCTTAGTTAACCAACTGTAAACCTTGAAGAAACACCAATAACTATAAATTTATATCTTCAAAAACTAGCTCCAAACACAGCTAATAGAAGGGAAAAATGATTTCCACGTGTAGGGAATATGTTTCTAGGCACGGGGGCAATGTTTAATGGTAGAAATCATTAAAAACTAAACTTCATCATGCTAGAACTCCATAGGAACCCTCTCTTAAGCTTTCTCTCTGGTTTTGAACTGAAATGGAATGTTTTCATGGCTTAAAACATTAAATAAGCCGACATACCATATTTTTGACCCGACCCGAATTCTGCCCTGGCAGTCCCTAGTAAATCCCTCATAACATTCTGCTTTGATGTCGGTTTAATAAGGGGTTTTGTGCATTGCAAACTAGATTCGTAGGCCTTCGATTTAATGGGTGATAGGCTTTCTAACTCTTTATATATTGGGAGAAAACATCCAACACATTTGACCCAAATTTTAGACAAATCTTTAAAAAGGAACTTACGATAACTTTCGCCAACTTTTATTTTGCCAGTTACTTAACTTGAAAACTTGAGATACAAACCTTTCACATCTTATTCATAATGTGTTCATGAGTATCGCCTTTTATTCAACACATCAATACTAACATAGTCATAAACATATCATACATAGTCGCGTGTAAAGGTAGGGGAGAATGATCTGAAAACCATACCAGAACTACACAATCATCAAAGGATCTTCACTTTCTAAGTGAATCATAAGCTCACACACAATTCCCATACAGATGTGCAAACCCTCATACTTTTTCCCTTCAAGGGCCATCAATCAGCATCAACCCAAACATATACAATTACTGCATAATATTAGGGGAATTTCATGATTCATTAACTAATTCAACATAAACATAATCAATTGGCATACTTCTTATATAAACCAACCCACATCATCAATTCCTAATTTATCAATATGGGGGAATCATGGGTCCATGTGGAGATTTTATCATAATCCAACCATAATCCATCAATACAACCATAATTCATCATAACCAACCATAATCAACCATAAATAAACAACTGAAAACATTTTGGAAGAAGACCCATGTCATAGATTGAAAACCCTAGGTTTTGGGGAAATTGGAATCTTGAAAACCAACTTTTCAGGGGACTCTATGGGTGGAGACTACCCATATATGAAAATCAACCATACCTTGATTAGGAATCTCCAAGAAATTTTAGGAAGAACCCTTGAATTCTACAAACCCTCGCTCCAATTGCTCCTTTCTTCTTCTTGAGTTTTAGAGAGAGAAATATTGTGAGGAAGATGAAGTTCTTGGATTTTCATTTTGCTTCTTTAAGAATGACTTAATTGGGGGGAAATTGACTTTAAAAGGTTTATATACTTGTTAGGAAAAGAGTATAACAATGTGGGATCAATTTTTGGAGGGATTACTTAAAGAACCTAACTTAAATTTAAAACTAGGTTGTTGCATGTTTTTGCTCACCCTTTGGCCCTCCTTGGCTCGCCAAGGGCACTAGGCGACACGCCAAATGGACCCTAGGCTCGCCAAAAATTATAGAATGCTCCATCATGGAGCATTTCCCATGGGCGAGGATGAGGGTCTTTGAGGGATGGGCCAAGTGGGTTGGCGAGCCCCGACCTAGCTTGCCCAAAATTAAAGTAGCTAGGTCAAGGGAGGCTGCCCACTAGGTGAGGGAGGGCCTTGTTGGCTGGTCATCTAAAGGCTTGGGCAATGGTGCTGCCCCATCGCCAAGTGGTGAATTTCAAAAATTGTTTTTCCTCTTTTTTTTTCTAGGTAGGTTAGGCCCTTTCCCTCTTCATAGACTCTTACCCCATTGAGCTTTAGCTCTAGTTAATTCAACACATTTCTGAAGTGTTACAACCATCAACATCTAAAACACATACCGACCTTGGTACCTAAGCACACCATCTCCCCCTTGGGAGAAAGCCTTAACAGACTTCTTGAGTATCGACTCTTTCAACTCAACTAACATAGGATCAAGGCCTTGTTTAGACTTCACATCCATCACAAAGGACGATTCGGAACCATTATGGACCATGACACCACCCTTGGTGGAATCCACTAGTTGAAAACCTAGCCGAGAAAACCTATGCACATCACGAACCAATTCTTTCCTTTCATCCTCTACATGATCCACACTACCCATGGACAATCTACTGAGTGCATCCGCTACCACATTAGCTTTGCTGGGGTGATAAAGGACACTCATGTCATAATTTTTTAATAATTGTAACCACCTTCGTAGATGAAGATTCAATTCTTTTTGACTAAACACATTATGAAGAATCTTGTGATTGGTGAAAACATCCACATGGACCCATACAAATAATGCCTCCATATTTTTAAGGCAAACACAACCGCTGCTAATTCAAGATTATGGGTCGGATAATTCTTCTCAAGGACTTTCAGTTGTCTTGAAGCATAGGAAATCACTTTACCGTTTTGCATGAGCATACCTCCCAGCCCCACTCTAGAGGCATCACAATACACCACAAAACCATTTGTACCCTTCGGTAAGGTCAACACCAAAGCTGAAGTAAGTCTATCTTTAAACTCTTGGAAACTCTTCTCACAAGATTCCGACCATAAAAACTTAGCTTTCTTTTGTGTCAAAGCCGTCAAAGGAGAAGCAAGGGAAGAAAATCCCTCAACAAACCTTCTATAGTAACCGGCCAAACCCAAAAAGCTTCTAATGTTAAAAGGAGATAGAGGACTAGACCAACTCTTGACCATAGCCATATTCTTAGGATCTACCTCAATACCCTTTCTTGACACAATATGACCAAGGAAAGCTACAAACCTTAACCAAAATTATTACTTGCTAAATTTTCCAAAAAATTGTTGGTCCTTAAGAACTTGCAACGCAATTCTCAAATGGTCCACATGTTCATTCTTACTCCTTGAATAGATCAAAATATCATCGATAACACGATCACAAACATGTCTAGGTATTGCCTAAACACTCTATTCATCAAGTCCATAAAAGTCGTCGGAGCATTAGTCAACCCAAATGACATAACCACAAACTCATTGAGACCATACAGAGTTCTAAATGCCGTCTTTGGAATATCAACCCCTCTCACCCTTAATTGGTTATAGCCCGAACGAAGATCAATCTTAAAGAAATAGCTAGCCCCTTGAAGTTGGTCAAACAAGTCATCTATCCTTGGTAGACGATACATATTCTTGATGGTCACTGATGAGTCCATAAATTGGACTGATTTAGGGCTTTGTTTTAATGGAAATAGTGTCCTTGAATGCTTGTTTTACCCTTAATACCTGATTAAAACGCTGAAGTTTTAGGTATTTGAAGTTTTAGTGGAAGCATGGACACTTAGGCGCAAAATGGAGCAAATAGGGCTGAAAAGAACAAGAAATGGAATCCTACGGATCGTCGAGTTTAACTGGGCGAGTCGTCGAAATGACATAAGCCGCCCTTCTTACCAGTGCGCGAAGCCTTGAAGGAAGTGGATCAAAAGGAGAGGAAAGGAGTAGTCAACGGGTCGCCGATCAGTTCCGCGAAGTAGTACCGTACCGCCCAATGATCCAGAATACAAGGACGCTAAAGGCAAGACACTGAAGGCAATGAGCTGACCAACGGGCGGATTGTTGAGTTCATCGGCGATTTCGATTAATGTGACCGAACAATCCTCCGCAGCACAATCTGTGACAACTATAAATACTATTTAGAGTTGTTGTCTTAAAGGTTGAGAAACTGTGGAACAATTATTATTATTATTTTCACTTTAGAATATATTTTAGCTAATATTTTTTTCTCTCAAATTTGGAGAGGGTTTTGTGGAGACTTGAAGAAAGGAGTTCTTCATCCCCAAGTTGGAAATGGGTCTTCTCTATTCACTTCCCTTTGCTTAATTCAAGGTTTAATTTCTTATACAAAGTTGATTTCATTGTCATGTTAGGTATAATTTCTTATTTCTTGATGTGTGGCTAAAAACCCCCATTCTTGGGGTGTGATTTAGCAAATATGGGTTGATATTCCTGTTGGGTCTTGGTTACTAATAGATTAGATGTATTTTAATGGTGACTTCACCTAGTGGTTATGGTTTAATATAAAGGGTTTGTAGTTGCAAATACAAAGTCACCCATGTTTTTTCGGCTTACCCGAGAGGGAGGTCGCGAAACCAAAACCACTAGACTGGTGGCCTAAGAAGTGGGTTAACATGAGGTTCAGCCCGAGAGGGTGAGCCCTAGTCCCATATCCTAACACTCAGCTCGAGAGA
>NW_006239784.1:69861-70074 GCF_000226075.1 Solanum tuberosum
TAGATGAGATGTATTTTAATGGTGACTTCACCTAGTGGTTATGGTTTAATATAAAGGGTTTGTAGTTGCAAATACAAAGTCACCCATGTTTTTTCGGCTTACCCGAGAGGGAGGTCGCGAAACCAAAACCACTAGACTGGTGGCCTAAGAAGTGGGTTAACATGAGGTTCAGCCCGAGAGGGTGAGCCCTAGTCCCATATCCTAAAACTCAGC
>NW_006239785.1:0-5880 GCF_000226075.1 Solanum tuberosum
TCTCCTCTGTTTCTAGTTTTCTCTTCGATTTATTATGCATCGTCCACCCTCTTTGTCCCCTAAGCTGTGGTATCCTGGAATATGTGGACACTAGTTTAGCGATTTGGGGGCAGACACGATGCGAAAAAATTGATTTTGGTCTCACAGATTGTTGATTTGTGTGAGTTTGTATTGTCCCTTCCTGTTATTTAAAAGAATCTGCCCCTTTGTTTGTTAGAGTATCTTTCCTCAGGCCTCATACAAATTCCTTGCTTAATTTTTGGTAAGTTGCTGGTATGCATCATTGTGAATGCTTAGCCACTAGCTCGGCTTCGCTTATTTATTCATTTTTAAGTATGTTTCTGTGGTTGTTAAGATTAACACATGGCTCCTTTAATATTCTTCTTTTCTTCGCCTAGTTTGGTCAATATCCTAAAGGTTAAAATCAGTAGCGATTTGATCAACTTGATAATTCATTATTTTCTTTAGATGAAGCGTTTAAGTTAGATTTTCCTTAACTTGTTGATACAAGGGTCATTTGTAATAATGTTGCCATGGTTATTTCATATTTTGTCCTTGTTTTGTTCCAAGTTTATAATAGTATAAAGTTTGTTTATTTTTCTTTTTTTGGAGTACAAGTACAGTGAGCATGCCAACATGAATTAGTTAATCTGTGTCATTTCCTATGATTCCACGACTTACTTCCTTAGCCAAATGTAATTATCTTAGGTGTATGTTGTCATTTGTACATTTGGTTATCAAATTAATCGATGGTGGTATGTAAAAATATTAAAATACGGTAATAAACAAATAATAGAATATGGTAGTGTATAAATTTAAGGACACGGTAGTATATAAATTCATAATAGAGTAGTATATAAATTTAGAATATGGTAGTCTCATAATACGGTAGTATATGGTTTTTAGAATACAGTAGTGTAATATATGGTAGTGTAGTAAATATTAGAATATAATAAATTTTCTTATGTTATTCACAACTCTTACTTATTGATTCTCATTTTCGTGTTTGCATGTGAAATCTATCCGGGTCCTACGGAACTTATCCTTGCATTTCCCTTTGGGCCACGGGGGCCCAACTATTTATCTCAAGTCAGCCTGCCCCTGAAAATTGAAGAATAATTCCCAAAAAAGATGCACAGGTTACGGGAGATTGTATACATTAAGTATACACAATAAAGTGTTGCGAATCGAAAAGATTGAGGAAATTGGGCCAAAAGGCCCATATCTTGAAAGTTGTATTTTGTTACCTTTGGGCCTAAGCCCTTTGCACGTTAGTTATTATTACTTGATAGTTGTTAGGACAGGTACCAAGAGAAAAATTGAGTCAGAGGCACAATATTATTAGTCTAGGACAGGTGCAGGGTAGGCCGAAGGCCCAAAATGAAAATGGGCCCAAGTACTGGTCCAGGCGGACAGAAAAAACCATACTTGGGCCAAAATCTCTTTCCCTCTTTGTTTTATTATGTTTATTTACTTGTTAATATTTTCCATTAATTTTAGGGTCGAAAAGTTCAAATCCCCGAAAGGCGCTCATTCCGTTTTAACAATTTAACTAAATCGATCATCTTTCAAAAGACTTAAAAGAATAAATTTTGAGAAGTATTCAATTCTGCAATTTAAGTTAAAGTTGAATTATTTTAGCCAAATAAATTAATTATCGGATAACCGCATTAGCGGATATTCTAGGTGCTTTAAAAACCTTCCTAGAATATTAATAAGAACCCCGAACCCCTTTTTAAGTTTTCATTAGATTCCTGTTTTAGTCTTTTGAAAACAATAGTTTTCTTGATTTTTCTCAAAAATTAAGTGGCGACTCTAAACTAGTCAAAAATATACTTTCTAAATAAAACACCCCCCTTGCATTTGCCTTACTTACAAGGTGAGTCTGAGGTCATTGAGGTGGATAGGAGCTTGGTTACCAGAGATTTCAAGCTGCAGCTGCTCAAATTTCACCTGAGTAGGGCGTGACAACGAATGGTTGATCAGGCTAACAAGAAGAGATGAGACAAAAAATTTCAACATGGAGATTGGGTCTTCCTAAAGGTTCAACCTTATAGGCAGATCACACTGTCCAACAAACATTTTTCCAAACTCTCTTACAAGTATTATGGCCCTTATCAAGTCCTTCGTGTGGTAGGCACTGTAGCCTATACACTTTCTCTTCCCTTCCAACTTCTACTGCATCCCACTTTTCATGTTTCATTGCTCAAACCTTGCTAC
Source organism: Solanum tuberosum (assembly GCF_000226075.1). NCBI lineage: Eukaryota > Viridiplantae > Streptophyta > Magnoliopsida > Solanales > Solanaceae > Solanum > Solanum tuberosum. Next base: position 2,221 of record NW_006239785.1, read on the forward strand.
AAGGTCCCAGCTACTGTAAGCCACCCTCATGTCCTTGACTTGTCCAGTCCTTATTGCCCTGCCCACTCTAAGGTCCTTGATAGACATATAGTGCAGCAAGGTAATAAAGCAGTTGCGCAATTGTTGATTCAGTGGGAGAATCTTCCAATTGATCAAGCCACATGGGAGAATATTCATAAACTGAAGATCAGATTTCCAGCATTTTCTCTTCCTTGAGGTCAAGGAAGTATTTCAGAGGGGAGCATTGATATGATATGGGTCATCAACAGTTGGTTAATTTAGTTAACAAGTTCGCAGTTAACTATATTGGCCCTTTATCTTATTTTATCGTCTTTACATATTAGTCCTTGTACTTTTAGTTTTTGCATCAGTACCTAGGGTTGTTATAACCATCAGTTTCACGTAAGAAAGACAGTCAATGAGAAATCTATTGTCATCTTCTTCTTTTCATAGCTTATATTCTTAGTTGTTCTCTTGTATTTTGATTGGAATTATCTCAATACATATCAGGTATCGAATTCTAAAATGAATAAAAACAAGGGGAAAAACTCATTTTAGGCTCTTCAAGATCAACTCTTGAATTTTCTTACTTATCGCATAATATGACAATCCCAATATCTATAACCAGGATTTCTTTGGGTCTAAAAGGTTAACGATGCAAAATAAATCCATGTTTGCAGTGCACCTCTTCTAATTCATAATCTTCCTCTTGCTTACAAAGCTTAATCTAGTCATTATATCTTAATGTGTGGTGACTATGAATTTATCTTCCAACCTTATAGGAACGATTCTTTAAGAAGTAAGATTAATTCTTTAACTTGATATCTTTGATTTTTACTAAAGTAATTTAAAGGAGATGATTAGTCTTATACTAATGTTGTCTCTAATTTTTTGAAATATGGGTATTGATCACTTTTGATTAAAGTTCTTAAATTATCTCTATTAGTATCATAATTAGTTTTAGTTTGTTAATTTTGAATACTACGATCAATTAGGATTCTTAACATTTTATCTCTAAATTTGAAGATTTTATTCTCAAATTTCTCATATCTTTCAGTTCTCATCTTTAATCTTCGTATTTTCGTTTTCGTATTATTTTTATTATTTATTCAAGTAACTTGATTCGCATCAAGTGGCATCAAAATGGTTTTACCAAGATTTCGTTCATGGTAATCTTGAAAATTTCAAAACAAAAAATTGTCTTTTTTGTAGTAGCTTAAAAGTTAAGCTACATAGTAACCAAAAAAGGAGCAAAAAAAGAGAGATAGAAAATTCAGTTGCTTGCGAATTAAAGTACACTCTGGATTTAAGTCTTATGATGCTATTGCATGTTTTCTTAACTATAATACTGTGATATAATATATACTTCTCATGAAAGCAAGACTATGATACATAAATTGTAACCTCATGGCATGATGACATGAACTATGAGTTATGGTCCTTAAGAGCTATGAGCATGAGCCTTCAGGCTAATCCCACCTAAGATCTAGGCTCATGGAGTGACAAAAGAGTTTCAAAAAAGGGAAATGATAACATTCATAGTTGCATACCTCCATTAAAGTTGATGTGTTTTAATGAACAATCAAAAAGATGTTTATCACAAAAGAAGTGTTCAAATTCAAGCTCAAGATACAAAAAATTGCGGCCGCATGAAACCCCAAAAAGTTGATTTTATATGCTACGTTGAGGTCGAAAGAAACTGCCACGGAGGAGAGTCCAAGAAAACTGCTTTTTGCATGTCCAACAAGGGATTGATTTAGATGTCAAAGTGCCGAAGAATTCAGCCCAAAAAGTTGATCCTCACCCCCCAAAAGTTGCTCAAATAAAACATGTGATTTTAGAGCAAAGAAAGTCAATTATTTTTCTATTTTTGTTAGCTAGTTTTGGAAGTATTTTTAACTTCTTCCCTAGTCTAAAGTTTCCTAATTCAAAAGTTTCTTTAAAATTTTCTATTTATTATTTTCATAAAAGTAGGATTCGAATGAAAACCATTGTAGAAAGATAGGCTTGACGAGTGTGTGAGTGAATGAGCAGAATAGGGCCATAATGGCCCCTATGACTAATTGAATTGTGTAGACTGTAGACCATATTTATTTTCCAAAATAGGGCGTTGGAGTTTGGTGACATCATGTGCCTTAACAACGATTTGAAGAGTAGTCAATTGTTGTTCGCTAGCTATGATTTTTCTTGAAAATACAAAAATAAAGAACAATTAAAAATAACTTAGGATGATTAATATTGCCAAGTCCTCATAATGAGTGCCAAACTGTTTAGTCTAATATTTATTTATAAGGAAAAACTAGAATCAACTTAATTTAATTGTTGCTAAAAACCTCAATGAAACAAATTTAACTAATACAACAAAAACAATAACAAAATATCCAGTGAAACTCTACAAGTGAGGTCTAGTAGAGTAGAGCGTACACAAATCTTATTACTATCTCAGGAAGATAGAGAGGTTATTTTCGAAGATCCACGTCTCAAGTGTAGCAGATTCAAGTAAAAAGAATATGAAAAAAAATGGAAAAATATAGCAACTAACAAGAGAAGCAGTGCAAATTCTACAAAAAAGGAACAAAACCAATAAAATAATGTGATAATCGAATAAATAACATGCTATGATAGATATCAAAATCAAGAACTACAATAATAGAACAATGACAAAGACCAACAAGCCTAACCCCCAGAAAGGAAGACAATACTCCATTGCCTACTAACTTTTTATCCTAATACATATTTTCCACATCCTTCTAGCTAAAGTCATGTCCTCGGTAATCAAAAGTTATGTCATGTCTTGTCTAATCACCCCTCCCTAATACTTTTTCTGCCTACCTCTCCCTCTTCTCGTACCTGTTATAACCAATCTCTCGCACCTCCTCATTGAGGCGTCTGCACATTCCCTCTTCACATATAACAAACTTCTCGCACCTCCTCACCGAGGAGTCTGCGCATTTCCTCTTCGCATGTCCAAATCATCTCAATCTCACTTTTCTCATCTTGTCCATCACAGAGGCCACTCCCATCTTATCATGCATATCATTTAATGCTAATCTCATCGGTCCTTCTATATCCAGACATCCACCTCAACATCCTCATTTTCGCAACATACATTTTTTGAACATGAAAATTCTTAACTAGCCGACACTTCGCCCTATACAACAAAGCCTCTCTAACCTTCTCTTATCATACAAGACTTTGGATGCAAGCCTTCACTTCATCTACGCCTCACCAATACAATGTGTGATATCATCATCAATGTCTTCACTTCTTGGATTATAAGCCCAAGATACTGAAGTGTTAAGTCTCACTTACACGCCTGCTGCCTCTTGCATTGCGTCACTGAATTTGCAGTCCAAATACTCTGTTGTTGTCCTGCTTAACCGGAACCCTTTAGAATTCAAAGTTTATCTCCACACCTCTAACATATTATTAACTCCACTACTTGTCTCATCAATCAATATTATGTCATTTGCAAATAACATACATCAAGATAAGTGATAAGTAACAAATTTAATTAATACTCCTAATAATCGATTTTTTTTAAAGTTTAAACATAGATAAAAGACAAGTATGAAAAAGGATAAAAAGAAAAAACTTTACACAAATATAATGATGCTATCCCTATTTTTCTCAAAAGACTCAACACCCCACCCCCCCCCC
>NW_006239785.1:6254-21050 GCF_000226075.1 Solanum tuberosum
AACCCCCCCCCCCCCCCCCCCCCCCATAAAACAGAAATCTTACCCAAAATAACATTTCATTTAACTCAATAAATTTAAGATAATTCGAAACAAAACATAATAAGCACACAAAGATAAAACGATAATTTCTTATATTTATTCTCATTAAAATTAATAATTTTAATATAGGAACATTTTACTTGGAACTTTTTTTAAAAAAAAATTTTAAAGATAAAAATCAAGGACATAAACGTCAATTTCAGACAATCTTTACCTTCGTGTTCTCCCAAACAACGCCCGGTCGTGTACTAAACTCCAATAACATAATAGTTACTTTTTTCACTATTCTCACATCCTGTCACTGCCACGTATACAATTTACAAGCTTCAACCAATCAAAACTTCTCATTTACAGAATTACATCACCGACAAGTAGCACTAACATGTCTTCTGCAAAAATATAAAATGAAGAGAGAGAAAAAAGAAGAACGTATTATAGATAGAACTTAACATTTTGATTTTTTTTCCGATGGCATAAAACGGTTCAATCTGTGTTATAGAGGCTAATACGTCGTCGTTTTATTGAATCTGAATCCAATATGGTGTTCTTCTGACGACGGCGATTCCAAAAAACCTACCGGCGATCGCTTCTGATGAAGTGAACATTCTAGAATCTTCGATTTGATCGGTGGATTTTCAATCTTATTTATTTGGTTGTTATTGATTTACTGAGAAGGAGGAGGAAAAAAAGGAATTCGATGAAAGGTGGTGTTGGTGGAGAAGTCGCGGAAGCTCCGGCGGGTCCACCACCGCCGCTAGAGTGGAAATTTTCACAGGTTTTTGGTGAACGTACGGCTGGTGAAGAAGTGCAGGAAGGTAATTTTATGTTAATTACAGTACTTGATTTTGATTATTGTTTCAGATGGATCCGTAGTCATTTCGGTGTTAGTGTATCGATTAGGGTTTGTTTATTGGATATTGATCTGTTATTTGGTCAATTGATTGCGAGTAGGATGAATCTGTTAGATTCCGATCCTGGATCTGATTGATTTGCATGTTGTTTTTTTGATCAATCGACTGTATGAACAGTATAGAACTGAACTTTACCAAGTATATGGAACTATAGTATGCTGTTCATTGTGAACTTTGCTTGGACAACATCAGTTGTCAATTTGTAGTGGAGCTTCTTCATTGTTAATTTTGGTCATGTGTTGAAGCATGTTTACTCAAATGTGAATCATAAGGGTGTAAGTACAGATGTGAGACTAGATTTCTATGTGCATTTGTATGAAATGTTGCTTCTACTTCTATTTTGGCAAATGCCTTTATTGACGTGCACGAGGACATTCTATAGTTCCATGTCTTGAGCTGCTTGAGATTGAGGGGGATGCTGCACAAAAAAAGGGATGCTTGCAAACCAACTTGTATTGGCTAAGGTGGGAGTTGAAGTAAGGGCTGATGGTAGGACTAAGATAACACCTTGTGAGACATTTTCCAAAAAAAGTAGAATCATTTTCAGAAGACTAACACCTTGTAGGATTTGTGAAAAGACTCAAGATTTCCATAGGGATGTAGGCTTGATTAGGCTAAGTGATTCATCATAAGCTGACTATTGGTTAAGAGAATTTGGTTTTTCTATTCTGCTGTAAATAAGATTATCCCTTTCACAAGAAGCACTTGAAATTTGTTTCTATTCTGCTGTAAATAAGATTATCCCTTTCACAAGAAGCACTTGAGATTTGTTCCAGTGGAGTGCGGTAGCATATTATATAGGCTCTCGACCCTCACCCCTGTCCCCACCGAGAACACGACCCTAGTCTACCATCGTATACCAAAGCCACTAAAGCAAATATAAACTAAACAAGAGTATACACTAAACAAGCAGGAATCAATACTAAACTAATACAACAAGGAGCAGCGACAAGAAAGAATAAAACAAAGAAACAGCAAACAGAGGGCAGAACTTGAACAAGACATAGAGGCCAGCAGTCAGGATTTGAACCAGAACCAGAACCAGATGGCAGAAGGCAGTAATAAAACACAAAAATTCAACAGTTTAATAGTATACATAAGGCAGAGATTGAACATGACAGTAGAGACCAAATGGCAGAAATTGAACACAAGAGTAGAGACCAATTGGCAGAAATTGAACAAGAAAATAGCAAGCAGAGGGCAGTCATAAGAATGAAAGGCAGAATACAGAAGGCAGAAATTGAACACAAGAAACAAAAGAAATTAAACAAGAAGAAACAAGAAATAGCAATCACAGAGGATGGGAGATCTTTTAAGGGCAGGAGGTAGCAATCACATTATTCATATGGACGGAAGTTGTTCAAAGACCTACAATCTCCAGGTGGACTTGGCTAAAAATATACAAGTGGAAGTAGAATCCAGATAGGTTATACCATCTAGTTGGGATTAAACCTTAGTTGTGTTTTTTTTGAGTATTGGTAACAAAAACTTAGTTGTTTTTACTACACGTACATAAAGCTTTAGACTGGTGTTTGTCAGGAACACAATCTTCCTAGTCTTGTTGGATTCTTGTAAATTGATATAGGGCTAAGTGGGATTTATGCTATCTAGTTTTGTTGAACCCTTGGAATGCCTAATAAAGCAAATTTTTATTACTCCCACAGTTTTATTTTACATGATGGTATTTGACTAGGTATGAAGTTTAGAAAGAAAGAAAAGACTCGCCAAAAGTACCTTTAGAACTTGTGTCTTAAAGATGACATAATACTTCTATGACTATAAAAGCATGTCATTAAGGGTGAAATTGGAAGTATAGAGTGAAAGAGTTAACAAATATGGACATATGCTATATTTTAGAACAAACTAAAAAGAAAGATGCTATGTGGAATGGAACAAATGGAGTATTACAATAAAATGTGTTCGAGGAGAAGCGGAATAGATATAGAGGATTCATATAGCGACTGCCTAAGTTGCTCGGACTCCCATGTTGACATGACGTGGGTGTGGGATCTACACCTGATCTGGTCAACCAGTTTTGGGTACTTTGACCAAATTTGAGGGAGAAATTTTGGGCAGATTCAATGATTTCTGTAATCACAACTAAAACTAAGGTGAAATTGAAGAAAATGGATTACCTTGTATATATAATTTTCTATTGCCCCTTTCTTTTTATCGTCTTCCAGGATTCTCCTCTTGATCAACATTTTCCACATAATATCTCATCACTTAGGTTTTAAAACTCTATTTTTAGACATTTGAATTATTTTTAGCCGAATCCCCGCACCTGTGGATCCGTATCCTCAAATCATAAAATTTAGAGCATTGAGGACCCGACCTCTAAATCCGCACCCGTATCGGACACCTGCACCCAAGTCCGAGCAACTTAGGGAATGGCAATTAGCTAGAATCGTTGATTGACTGCTCAACTCTATAGCTATTTTATGGATGCCAACAAATATTCCTCGTCTCATACATTTAATCATGAAAGCTTTTAGCAAGTTCATTTAATATACTTCATATTTTTCTGAGAGTAACTTATGCTGATATAGCGAAATCCAGAATGAAAAAGAAAGAAATTGAGGATATGCCTTTCAAAACTGTGCAACAATTCGTCATGATAATACGGTGCCCTGAGTTGTATGACATAGTTTGACTAGTAATAAAAGGTAATTCGTGTTGCCAGAAAGTAGTTGCTGAGACTTTGGTGTCAAGGTTTGCTGTAAGATATGTAGATGTGCCTAATATTATAAAACAGAATTCTTAGATCAGAATGCATTAGAAATGCAATTAATGTGCCTGATTTTGTACAGGGTTTCACAAATTGAGGAAGAACTTCTATTCAGCTCTCGCTATATTTAGATGTTTTATGATTCCTTTCTTTGACTGTCATGATGTGTATGTTTGTCTTTGTAATTGCAGTTGATATCATCTCAGCAATTGAGTTTGATAAATCTGGTGACCATCTTGCAACTGGGGATCGTGGGGGTAGAGTGGTATTGTTTGAAAGGACCGATACCAAGGAGGTAGGTTTCTTCTGTTTACTTTTAGAATATTTATTTACTAAAATTGATTGTTTTGATGATCATGTCTTTTGTGTGCACTGTGTTCTTTAGCAGGTTGGTAGTCGACGAGAGTTAGAGAGAGTGGACTATCCAGTTAGTCGGCATCCAGAGTTCCGCTACAAGACAGAATTTCAAAGCCATGAGCCTGAGGTACACTCCTCTTCTCTGTTCTTTCTATCAAGATGCAACTATAGATTAGGGTTGATTGCCACCACCTCTATTCTATGTTGTATTCCTCATCTTCTGTGCTTTCTGTCTTCTTGTTGATTCAAATAGAAGTATAATTTCTTCTACCACATCTTTCCATTCAGTTTGATTATTTGAAGAGTTTGGAGATTGAGGAGAAAATCAACAAGATCCGGTGGTGCCAAACAGCAAATGGTGCCGTTTTCCTTCTATCTACTAATGACAAAACTATTAAGTATTGGAAGGTAAGTTATTTTTTTTACTCACTTCTCTATTGATTCTTTGGTGGTGTATTGGCATTGTAGACGACCCATAAAAAAATGCACAGCAGATGATAGGTTGCTTGCGTAGTTTATTTTGTTGAATAACAAATGAGTCGTAATCTTTATTTTTAGGCTTAAGATACATATCAGCTTTATTGAGGAGTGATATTAATAGTTATATTTCAAGCTCGTAGTGTGACATGATCTCCTCTTTAAACTTTGTGGCTGTACTAGAACATTGTTGTTGTAAATGGAACGTTGACACTTGATGTGAATTTGTTTGTTGTTGGTTGGAATGTGTTTGAACAGTTTGCACGGATTGTTTGCAAAACAATTTTTTGTCTCATTGTTTTATGTCAGCGTATGAACTATTTTGTTCGTAATTTAAATGTAAAATAGTCAAGATATGATGTATTTCTTAAACTATATCCTTCTGAATGTGGCTATCTTATGTCACAGCTGTGTATCAATTTGCTGATTTCCTTTCAAATTGCTTTTTCCTGAATATTTTAGGTCCAAGAGAAGAAAGTAAAGAAAATATCTGAAATGAATATTGACCCTTCAAAAGCTGCTGGAAATGGCAGTGTAGCCAGTTCGAGTTTATGCTCCAGCCCAAAGCAGTGTCTTGCAAATGGTGGCTGTGGAGATAAAGCTTACAGTTCTTTGAGCAATGATTTATCATTTCTGCCTGAAGGCATCCCCTCACTCCGTTTGCCCATGGTAGTTGTTCTTGCTTAACCTATCATATTATGTTTGTTTATGATGCTGATGACATGTCAAGTTTGTCAATCTATAGCCTTTCGGTAATGTGCATTTGTGCCCTTTGGTCTTTTCAACTTTATCTAATCTTGCCTATCAAAAAAGATATGTTCAGTTTTATAAAATACATGTTGGGATAAAAATTTCATTGACTGCAGTTCAAGTGGATGTATTTTTATACTCCTGGTCATTTGAAAGATATTTAGTACTATGTCTGTAGGACTGTAACAGTGTAACTTAGTCAATAAGTTTCTTCTAATTTTTGAGGTCGGGTGCTACAGAAAGAAACACTAGGTCATTTGTGTATATGTCTATTTATTAAAGTTTGAATTAAACACACAAGCTAGCCTTTATATGCATATGCCTTTACATAACTTTTTCATGCTGCTATGTGCTTGCATGATTATTGGCCCACACCTGGGTGCTATTATCCTTCACATGTCAGGCTTGGATTATCTAAACATTCATGTCACTTGGCCTTGAATTTTTTCTTCGAGGGTATTAGAAATTTCCAAATTCCAATGAATGTAGCCTGCTTCATCCTCCCTAGGACAAATGCTGTTTGATAAATTTGACTTGAATCTCTTTTTAAATCTTGCATCTAAAAGCTTTGTATGTGAACTTTAGGTAACGAGCAACGAGACCAGCCTTCTTGCAAGGTGTAGAAGAGTGTATGCACATGCTCATGACTACCATATTAATTCTATATCCAATAACAGGTGAAGATCTTCATTACGGTTATAAATGTGCTTCACCTTCTTTTTGAGTTCTAGTCTATAAGAGCTTATGAAAATTTCTGTCCTTCTCTTCTCCACTTAGTGATGGTGAAACATTCATATCAGCCGATGATCTCCGAATAAACCTTTGGAACTTGGAAATAAGTAATCAAAGTTTCAATATTGTCGATGTCAAGCCAGCAAATATGGAAGATCTTACTGGTACATTTTCATGAGTTGATTTCAACTTAGGTCACAGCCATTCCCCCACCTTTCCAACTTTTACTACTATAAAATGCGCTCGTGCTTTTTGTCTGATACTTTTGACTTTAACTAGATATTTTTTTGTTACTGCAGAGGTGATAACATCAGCAGAATTCCATCCTACACATTGTAACACATTAGCTTATAGTAGTTCAAAAGGATCAGTTCGTTTAATAGATTTGCGGCAGTCAGCATTGTGTGACTCACATTCTAAATTGTAAGTATCACATTATCTTTTGTATTTCTGTTCTGATGGGTTTATTTCTTCGTTTGTTGGCTCTAAATTGTGAGTATCACATTAACTGTACATGATAAGATCCTGGAAGATCTAGGTGTTATCAACATGGGAACACTGGAAAATTTATTTTTCAAGTTCAAAGTTTGTATTTTTAATTACTTCTTCATAGCTTTAATAAATTGGGAATTTTGGCGTTCCCTGTATGCAGGTTTGAGGAACAGGAAGCACCTGGTTCAAGATCTTTTTTCACCGAGATAATTGCTTCAATTTCAGATATAAAATTTGCAAAGGATGGAAGATACATACTTAGTCGTGACTACATGACCCTTAAGGTTGGTTTCTCTGTCTTTACTGGATCTCCATATTTCAGTTGATTGATTGGAGAGGTGCACATCAAATTTTTTTGGTACTTCACGTTCTTATTATTAAATCAGTTGAAGATATGCCTCTTCTCTGTAAAAAATGCATTTGTAAAGCAGAGTTCCTTTTTTTTTTTGACAAGTAAGGTAATTTTATAAATGAAACCCAGCATCTGAGTGGTTGCTGGTAATTATAACCAATTACAAAAAAATCCAGAGCCCTTAGTGATTATGAAGAGAAATAATAAATCAAGCATGGCCCCTACATCCTGTGTATCATGTACATCTGCCATATCGCTCCAAAGGGAAAGCATAGAAATGCAAAGAAACTTGAGACTAATAACATTTTCCAATTTGTCTTAAAAAGTTCTAGAGTTCCTTTCTCTCCATATGATCCACCAGATTGCAGCAGGGATGACAATACATAGTTTCAAGTCAAGACCACTCATTCCCCCTATAGTCCAATCTTGAAGAAACGCTAAGACATCTCTTGGTATGGAACCCACTTGATTCCTAACATAATGAAGAGGAGGTCCCATAACTGAGATGTAAACTTACAGTTAAGAAAAAGATGATTGGTGTCCTCCAATTGTTCTTTACTGAGAGGGCATCTACTGCCAATGGTCATTCCTCGCCTCTGTAAATTTCATTGAGTTAGGCACTCATTTTTGCCCGCCAACCAAGTGAAACACTAAACCTTGTAGGGGGCGTGGTTTTTCCAGATTTGTCTTCATGGCCAAGAGGTTTTGCCCTTTCCAACAGATGCACCAGGAAAGTGCCATCCTTTTTGCCTTTCCAACAGATGCAATCTGCTTTGTTAGGAGTAGTAGTGCAGGAGTAAAGTTCTGGATTTAAAAGAAGTGTTCTATCGACTTCCCAATCGTTACAACTTCTCTTGAAGACGATATCCAGCCTTGGGAAGAGTTGTAATCTGCAACATATGCTGCCTGATTAACTGCCAGTGTACAAAGGTCCGGAAATTGCAACTTTAAAGGGGTATGAACTATATGTAAAACAGAGTTCTGAGAAGGTGAAGTAAGAGTGTGCCATGTATGTCCTTCCAAACACAGCCAGCAGGCAGCAGCTATTTTGGGGTTTCATTATTCATTAGTGGCTACCCTCCACCACCACCCCCAACTAAGAAACACGTTTTTTCAGGTTTTGTACTTAAACTATGCCTTCCATTACCCCCTGACGGCCTGAACTATAGCTTTCTAGGGTTAACTCCCCGATGCAATGTGCGGAAAAAGGTTGGTTGTTGGTTTTGCTATGAAGATAGAAGAAAACTAGTTCTTCTACTATATTTTCTCTTTTTTCTATTGAAATTAGGAATGGTCCAAAAATTAGGACCTGTATGCTTTGGGGGTTTCAGTTAGGGGATTTACCTCTCTACCTACACGAGGTAGGGGTAAGGTCTTCATACTCTCTACATGTGTTGAGGTATGGTCCAATGCTTTGGGTGGTTCCAATTCCCAGGGCCCGGGCGATTACTAGCTATTCCAACTTCATGTTCCCGAGTTGCAGGGAACAATTCAAACTGAGGCAATCGTTTTGGATTCGCTCCGCCGTACAGCCTTGCTTCCCATTGTAATTGCCGTTGTAGCACGTGTGTGGCCCAACCCATAAGGGCCATGCGGACTTGACGTCATCCCCATCTTCCTCCAGCATATCACTGGCAGTCCTTTGTGAGTGCGGCACACCTTTTTGTTTGTTTTGGAGCCGTTTGTTTGGGTGGGGCGTTCTAAAGCCACTACGTACCACACCACCCGGTGGGTTTTACCTCTCTACCTCCTTGAGGCAGGGGTAAGGTTCGCATACACTCTAGTCTCTACCCTTCCCAGACCCCACTTGTGGGATTACACTGGGTATGTTGTTGTAATTAGGGGTTTTTCTTTCAAAATATAGTGTTTTCTTGGCTTGAGTCGGCTTCCCACAACTATATAAAATATTCATTTTCATCCTCAAGAAGGTGTGTTTGGTTTTCAAGAAGTTTGAATGAACTCAAGCACACAGAAAGTGTCAACCACTTGCTACTGCAGTGCCCAGCTGCCTCAGACCTCTGGAATATGTTTTGTTGTCTTTTTGGTCTTTCCTGGGTTAGGGATGCTCTTGAAAGTTGGAGTTCACGGGAAGTTGACAAAGCCATCAAGAGTATGTCAATGATGATCCCTGGTGCTATCTTTTGGTGTTTATGGACAGAGAGGAACAAAAACTGTTTTGAGTGATCTAAATGTGTTATCTACCATGGGTCTTTCTCAAAAACAAGTGAAATAGTCTTGAGTTTGATGAGGATAAAAGAGGGATCTGATTGTTTATTCAAATTGTTTTATGAATATAATTGGCTAGTTTGGTGGAGTCATTGCACTTGAAGAATTGAATTATGGTTTAATCTTTATGGTTTGTCTTAACTTAGGAACTACTCCACCTGTATTTTTATTTTTTGATAAGTAAATGTGTACTGCATAAAAAGGATAACCTTGAATGAAAGATGCATTTCAAACAGTAGGTTATTTTGGCTTAACCACTTGATAAAAACACTTTTGGTGTTTGTCAAACACCAAAGCAAGCTCGTTTGACTAGCATGTAAGACAATCCAAACAATCTCTTAAAAGCAATCTCTGTTGTGTGTGCACACATGGCACACCTACACAGACAGACACACACACTCACTCTCTCTTATGCTGGCACAACTCTAACTTTTTAATTCCTGCTAGGTCTAGTTTTTTCCAGCATTGTGTATACTGTAGAAGTTTATATTCTTTCCATCATTGTCAGTAATTTTTTTTCCCTATCAACAAACAATGTTCCTTTTGTTACTGAACAAACCTTACCTTTTCAGCTATGGGATATAAATATGGATTCAGGTCCAGTTTCAACATTCCAGGTTCATGAATATTTAAGACCAAAGGTGAATTACTCTTGCCATCAAAGTGTTTTGTGAACTTGGTTATTTTTTCGTTTGTTGAGCTGATCAGCAAGGCATTTTGTATTTTCTGCAGCTTTGTGACTTATATGAGAATGATTCCATCTTTGATAAATTTGAGTGTTGCCTTAGTGGTGATGGTTCGCGAGTAGCAACGGGGTCTTACAGGTGTGTAGAATTTCCTTTCAGCTTTGTCTTACATATTATTTCTCCACCTCTTCATTTTTCAACAAATGATTACTCTCATATCAGCAATCTTTTCCGCGTGTTTGGTTGTGCTGCGGGGAGCACTGAAGCAACTACCTTGGAAGCAAGCAAAAATCCTATGAGGTACCTAAGACAAAATATTTTTGATTTTGTGGTGTAATATGCCTTAGTCTGATGGCTTTGATTGTGCTCCTCCAGAAGGCAAGTCCAGACTCCTTCAAGGCCATCCAGGTCCCTGAGCAGCAGTTTAACACGTGTTGTCAGGAGAGGTATGCATTTTCACACACGCTTATTATATGCATGTATTTTAATTTGTGATACGTAATTAATCTTTTATGCATGAACTTTTTGTCCACTGATCTTAATATACTGTCTGTCTTATGTTGTGCACACATTGCAGGAGCAGATAATGCAAGTGTTGATGCAAATGGAAACTCATTTGATTTCACGACAAAACTGCTTCATCTGGCATGGCATCCGACTGAAAATTCCATAGCCTGTGCTGCCGCAAACAGCTTGTATATGTATTACGCATAAGTCATAACAGGAGATGTAGTTTCTTGGCTAGCATTTTTGGGTTGCTTTTCGGGAAAGGCTTTCTTTCGAAGCAACTTGAGGTTCTACCATTTCTCACTTCCAGGTGCCTCAAAAAGGTGTAGGTCCATGCTTTTGATGTCAGGGTCCAGATGTACCTGAAAGGATCACCAACATAGCAACTTACGTCTTCGTGAGTGGACAGATGGCGTGGGATTCTTGCTCCCTTCTCCCTGTTTCTACTTCACCCTTTCCCAAATCTCCTATTTTGTTGGGTTGAAGTCATGAAAGAATGTCATTGTAGGTTCCTTACAAGCAAAACTGTTGGATGTGCAAATTTGCCACTAGTTCTAAGCTAAATGTAGCTTTACTTGGAAAAGAGCAGCTGCTAACTTGCAATGGCGTTAAGCTTATTTTCTTGGATAGCGTTATTTTTTGTAGGTTAACTTAGTGTGCTTTTTGCTATAGATTATTAACTAAAGTAATTTTTTTTCTTTCTGTAAACGAAGTTCAAGAGAAACTGCATTTGTTTACCTGTATTCTTTCCTTCGGTGAAGTGTGGCTGGTACTGCTAAATTTCTGTCAACTTCAGAATCTCAGTTTTCAATTTGTTGGATAAAAATTGTTAGTTTTACTTTGCTTCTGGACCAATTTGTGACTAATGTGAAGAGACATTTGTATGCGTGTAGTGTGCATATAGCTCTTGGCTTTTTGACTTGTCAAGTACAGGCAAAGTTGGAAGTTTTACAAGTAATCTTTGCCTAAGTGCTGTTATTTCTGTCTTACCCAACACAAAAACAGTTGGGACTCCCATCAATGAATTAGTGTTGTGAAGAACATTGGAAAAGTACTTGGCTCTCTCCTTAAAATACACAGGTACAATATCCCTTCTTAGGGGAGGGAACGTTATGCAAGAATCTGCATCCAAGTTCCCTTAGAACTACCGGCGGAAACAGGAACCATTTCTTATAGTTTGATGTTTGAATATTTTTCGATCAATTTAATAAGAGGCCAAGTGGAAAAAATAACATATTCAGTAAAATCTCACAAGTGAGGTTTGGGGAGGGTAGAGTGTATGGGGAGGATTGAGTGTACACAAACCTTACCATTACCTCGTGGAAGTTGAGACACTACTTTCGATAGATCCTTGAATAGTGCGATAATGGGAACACAGTAAACAACTGATGATGCTGAATATCAAAAGTAAGAATTACAATAATACAATTAGTACAAAGCAAGGCAGTGCAAAACATATATGCAAGAAACCATAACAACTGCAAGGTGCTCCATACTACCACCTAGCCAAATACTTGAATAGGCTAGTAATAAGACAACTCTTAACTACCTACTATCCTTATCCGCAACTTTCATTTCCTCCTATCTAAGGTCATGTCCTCTATGAGCTGAAAATGAATCATACGACTGATTTGTAAAGTTTGGTGTAATTTTGATAATGCGAGATTGAGCTTTTATCACGAAATATGAAATAAATATTTACCGAGTAGCAATGATATTTGATTAAGCAAATGAGCACATAATTAGTTTCGATTGAACGAGCAGGCCCGTATCATTATTTAAGACATTTAAATAAAAAAAGAATTGGGTCATTTCACTATCGTATAAGTAAGTTACAACTCCCTTAGTGAAAATTAAAGTTGTTGGTTTCTGGTGTAAATACTGTTGTTCAGGTATTTAAAAATTCAGACTGTGTTCATTTGATATTTTGAGCATATTGGGAACTCTAGAGCTTGAAATGGA
Organism: Solanum tuberosum; assembly: GCF_000226075.1. Lineage (NCBI taxonomy): Eukaryota > Viridiplantae > Streptophyta > Magnoliopsida > Solanales > Solanaceae > Solanum > Solanum tuberosum. Next base: position 18,474 of record NW_006239785.1, read on the forward strand.
GTGATTCTTGCGACATTTTTCTCGATTTAATATGGGGGTTAGTATCCAATCCTCATTTCAACATTCTCTCATGATTTCTTTTATAATTTTCATTCCTTATCCGTGAATTTCTTGGGGGAAATTTGAGGTTTTATTAGTTTGGACTCAGTTTTTGATGAAAAATGTATATTTAGGATTCTTATGTTATGGGTAAACTGATTTTGACATAAACTTGTTGATTCATCAACTATTGTCATCATATATATAAGCTTGAGAATATAGGGTTTTCATAGTAAAGTTAATGTTTGATATATTGAGGATTTCAAGGTCAATTTTAACTCTATTCTCGATGAAATTTCATATTTGAACTCCCCTAAGTATGAATAAGATATTTTTCAAGAAATATTTTATATTTGAGTCGGAATTTCGGACCCGAGTATTGAAGAGTTTTCTCTTAAACTTGTGTTTTTAGTAAACTATAGTTTTGAGTACGATTTCAAATCATTTTTCGTTACAATTTCACTTGTGAGTTTCAAAATCTTTGGGTATGATGATTTTCTTTAAGAATTTTTTATTAACCCTCAACCCTCAGAAATTACTTTTTGGGTCGATTTGGACCCGGTTTCCAAAATCAACTTTATGAGTGTTTGTTGTTCATGATTTATTATTATGATTCTTCATTTGATTAGATACTTTGGATTTGGAGACTCGTCGTAAAGGGAAGACTCAAGTGCCGAGTTGATTGTAATTTCTTTTTGTAATGAACTAGTTGATCATTTTTGGAATTTTTCATGAAATTAACCCTTTCGATATTGATATCGAGTCATTTTTGACTGAGTTTTGAAAGTTGGTTTCGAACATTGAGTAAACAGTTGAGAATTTTGTAAATTTTTATTTTAAAAGGCTAAAGTTGTTAAAAATGATTTTCGGTGTCTTTTAGAGGTCCGAGTGTCGAAATGGAATTCCGTCGATTCCATCAGTTTTGAAATGTGGAAATTGATCTATGAAAGTTTTCTATTTTATATTTAGAGTCTTATTGAGGATTTGAGGTCCTAAATTTGAAAGTTATGAAAATTTAGTCTTTGGGTTGACTTGGTCAACATTCGGGGTTCGAATGCTCGGATCGGAATTTCGGGAGTTCCGCTGGATTCGGGGATGATTTTTGGCCTAAGGTCTTGATTGAATTTTCAGAGGTCCCGAGCTTGATTTGACCTTTTTAGGCGTTATGCTAATTTTTTGTGACTTTCACGAATGTCGGGTCAAGAAAATCTTAGATTCATGTTCCACAGTTCCATTGAGTTCGTAACGTTGAGTTTAGTCAATTTGCATATATGTTTTATGTGTATGGAGTTCCGAGTGAATCCTGAAGGTACATTCGATGATTTGAAAGTTGGTTGTTTTTCTAGTGTCTGATGACCTCATGATCACGAATGATCTTCGTTTTCACGAGGGTCACGTTTGTGAAGGCATATTTGCTTTCACGAATAGTCAAGTGGATAGACCTTCACAAAAGCGAAAGCTTGTTCACGATCATGACCTTCGTGTTAGAGAAGGCTAGTTCGTGAAAGCGAAGGCCGAGGATTTTATCTGAGGTTCGCTTTTGCGAACAAAAGTTTGCTTTTGCGATATCTGAGAGGGCTTTAGACCTGCAAATTCAGGGTTTAACACCCATTTTTCATTTTTGAGCTTTGTAAAATCCTTGGAGGCGATTTTGAAGGGATTTCTTGTGCTAAATCATTTGGGTAATCTTTTGTGACCCTAAAACTTCATTTCCCTTTGATTATTTATAGATTTTAACATCAAAACTTGGAATTTTGATTGACAAATTGCAAGGTTTTCCAAGAACTTGAGGTCTAAACTAAAACAATGATTGTGAACTGATTTTAACCCCTTTTTCGAAATGGTTTTCACCAATGAGTTCCAAATATCGTGAGTAACCTTTTCAAGTAAATATTTTTGAATTCATACCTAATTTTTTTGGAATTGGGTTTTTGAGTTGATTGACCCATTTGTCAAAGTTTATGATATGGATATTGTTATTTCCCGAATCTTATTGTCATTACTTGATTGAAATAGATTGTGTGTCTTTGGACGTTGTTCGGAAAGGGAAAACTCAACTCTTAGATTGACTATTTGATTGAATTAAGACAAGTGATCGTTTAAACCTTGTAAATCTAGTAGTATCGTGTATTTTCCTTCATTGTGTGTGTTGGGAAGTAATGTGAATGAGGTGATTGGTTCGTTGTTCCACTTGATTAATCTTAACAAATAAAAAGAGGATTAATGAAAAGGCAAAGTGTTGATCCTAATGCTTTGTGAATTGCCATGTTGTGGACCCTATTTGGTTGATTGATGAAATGCTTTGATAGCATTAATGTAAACATGAATTGCTTGAGTTGTTGCATCTCCCTTAGGAATCTTTTTTGAAAAAACTTTATGAGGACCTCTGTAATGAGTTGGGGGAGCATTACGTATAGTCCCTCCATTATAAGACATATTTTACATTTACGAGCCATCTTTTAGGAATTGCGCGCACTACAAGAAAATGTATTTATAGCTACGGAATCTAAGCTACCAATCTAAAACTCGTAGCTATTA
>NW_006239785.1:21150-22319 GCF_000226075.1 Solanum tuberosum
AGAGGAAACTGAGATTTCCAAAAGAGTTTTGAGTAATAAAGGGAACATCGATTCCAAGGGAACTTTTAAGCTAAGTTTTGAGTAATTATCTCAAACCAAAGAAAGAAGTTGTTTTAAAAACATATGAGCTAAGTATATTTTTGGGAGTAGTATTGAGCACCGATATAGGGATGCGAGTTCATATTAACTCAAGTCTCCATAAACCATGTAGCCATCATGGGTATTAAAGGGTTATACTTTTTAGATGATTACTTAAGTTAAGCTAGTGGCACTACAAGAAAATGTATTTATAGCTATGGAATCTAAGCTACCAATCTAAAACTCGTAGCTATTATTTAGTAATAGCCACAAAAATTCAAATTTCGTGGCTATCTAAAAATTCATCAAATTTCTTAGCCACGAATATTAAATTGATAAAGCTAAAATCTAGTTTTTGCTATAATTATCAATTGTCGTGGCAATAATTACCTAAATAGCTATAATATTACAGCTACGATAAAATTATGTAGCTAAATATAAGTTTTTGCCACACGATAAAAGTAACTATAGCAATAGTAACTCATTAGCCACAATAAGTTATTTGAAACAAAATATTGTAGCTAATAAATATATTTGCTTCAAGTTATAAAATATTATGGCAATAATTAAACGAAGTAGCCATAGATATTTTGTTACAATAAAATTTACGTAGCTAATTGTTAATTTTTACCGGGAGTTTAAATTTACGATAGTGATAACAACCTTTTAGCCACCATAAGTTATTTGAAGAAATATTTGTAGCTAAATAAATAATTTTGCTTCAGTTTATAAAGATTGTGGCAATAAATAAATGAAATAGCCATAATTTTTTTGCCAAAATAAAATTTCGTAACTAATTGTTAATATTTACCACGAATGTGAAATTGCCATAGTAGTGATAAATTTTAGAGCTTATTCGAGCAACTTTCACATATAACAAACACAAAATTCATATTTGTATGCTATAGCAAAGTTTACACCATAGCAAACATAAATATATATATTTCACTATACATATACAAAAGAAAGCAGTTGTATAATCTGCTTTGATATACATATACAAAAAGATCAATTGTATAAAGTGAGAGAGGCGAGTGAGCGAGCGAGATCTGGGAGAGTGGCAAACAAGATCTGGGAGAGGGGACAGAGGG
>NW_006239785.1:22333-36370 GCF_000226075.1 Solanum tuberosum
TTCAAATTTCGTGGCTATCTAAAAATTCATCAAATTTCTTAGCCACGAATATTAAATTGATAAAGCTAAAATCTAGTTTTTTCTATAATTATCAATTGTCGTGGCAATAATTACCTAAATAGCTATAATATTACTGCTACGATAAAATTATGTAGCTAAATATAAGTTTTTGCCACACGATAAAAGTAATTGTAGCAATAGTAACTCATTAGCCACAATAAGTTATTTGAAACAAAATATTGTAGCTAATAAATATATTTGCTTCGAGTTATAAAATATTATGGCAATAATTAAACGAAGTAGCCATAGATATTTTGTTACAATAAAATTTCGTAGCTAATTGTTAATTTTTACCGGGAGTTTAAATTTACGATAGTGATAACAACCTTTTAGCCACCATAAGTTATTTGAAGAAATATTTGTAGCTAAATAAATAATTTTGCTTCAGTTTATAAAGATTGTGGCGATAAATAAATGAAATAGCCATAATTTTTTTGCCAAAATAAAATTTCGTAACTAATTGTTAATATTTACCACGAATGTGAAATTGCCATAGTAGTGATAAATTTTAACCACCATAAACTATTTGAAGAAAAATTAATAGCAGAATAGATATTTTTTTTCAAGTTATAAAATTTGTGGCATATTAAAAGATACAGTCGTTGATTTTTTTCTATAATAAAATTTATAATTAATTATAATTTTTTCCGCCATCGTGTTGAAACTAGTTGGAGCAATAATAACCTTTTATCCATAAAATATAATTTAAAATAAAATACTATAGTTAAATAAATATTTTTTGAGTATCAAAAATTGTGGCAATAATTAACTTAGTAATTATAATTATTTGTCATTACGAAATAATATAAACATGAGACACACAAATATGAAGAGTACCACAACTTAAAGAGGAAAGGAAACAAGTTTTGCACCAAACCGTGGATGTTAATAAGAAAATCACATTAAAAGTAATTAATTACTTATTTTTAAAATTATTTTTCAAGAACTAACATCAATTAATATATGGATATCTTGTAAAATAGTCATACCAATCGTCATTTTTATAGAGGTGTAACGTCCAAAGTGGACTAAATAAAGTGAATGATACATGTAGTTTTCTTTTGTTCAAATTCCATAATTATCAATTTAATTACAATAATTTAACAATTGACAAAAAAAGAAGATAAATACAATATAATTTATTATGAATTTAACTAAGGTTTGTAAAGTACATGAGCACAATTAAGATGAGATGTTTTATGTAATACGAGATGAAACATAAGTTTTGAGGTACTTTATGTTGTGTTCAAAAATTGTTATTTGAGTCACATCTCTTTTATCAAACAATACACTTATCTAGCTATCTTAATTAGAGATGTTAATTATTCTATCTTAAAAGATCTTAATAAATAAGTTTTAAATATAAATTAATAAAAAAGAGTTATGTTTAACTAATTTTGGTTGATTACCTATATTAAATTTAAACAAAATTAACTTCACTAATTCACCTCAAATTTCTTCTTCTTCAAGTACTTTGAGAATTGTTAGATTTGACTCGAACTTATTTTCTCAAAATAATATATCGTTGTATAATAATAGGTGTACATTGTTCTAGTCGATTTAGTTTTAAGTTTCAAATATAATTTAAATAAATGTTAAATAGATAGCATTGTTCTTTTTTATTCTCAATATGACTTTTTCATTAGTGTATTTTTTTTCTAAACTTAACTTGTATTTTTTTAGTTGAGCTAAAAGTCTTTCGAAAATATTCTCTATCTTCACAGATAAGGTTATATATACATCACCCTCTCAAAATTTCACTAAGATTACACTGTTGCTATTATTATTATTATTATTATTATTTCTTATTATATCTAGTAAGTTTCAAATACAATTTAAACAAAGTTCACCAATAACCAGGGTCGTTCATCTGTTATCTTAAACAAGCACTACATGAAAATTGTAATCTGACTTGGACCTTTATTTTTTAGAATAATCTCAACAGATTTAATGTAATTAGATGTTTATATAAAATTTAGATTCAATTAATTTTATATGACCTTAATTATAAGTGTTTGATCATGAATTTTTGTCTTTCTCCAAAAGTTGAACTACGAAAATCACGTTTGGTCATAAAATTTCGAAATTCAACTTGAATTCTAGAATTTTGAAGAATTGGGGATACAACAAAAAAGTCTTTTCATCCTTTTCACTCCAAATTACTCATAAAAAGTCAAAAACAATTTCAATTTGTATTCATGGTCAAACACAAATTTCCTTTCAAATATAACTTCAAAAATAAAAAGTACTTTTTTCAAATTTTATAACAAATCATGGCCAAATTATATACCCACATAATTAATCACTACTAAAAAATAAGATTTAGCGACAAACAAATATTATAATCAAATAGAAAAACCTATCATTAATAATATTTAGCATTGAATTGACAACAAAATTCTTTTAGCTACGAGAAAAAAAGCAATAAATGCGACAAAGTTCGTAGCTAATTCAAATTCTTTTAGATAATGATTTTAAGTTTTAAATATAATTTAATTCTATTAAAACCTTCTTATTGTTCTGAATATTAGGAGGGAAATGGATGAATTCACAAAAAAAATCTTCTAATTTATGAAAAAAATAATGAGTTATATCAAATTTTTAAAAAACAGCAAGTAATTTGTAGCACCGAAATTCAAAACAAAGGCAAAAAGATTTCCCTCCAAGTTATTTCCCTCTCATTATTTTCTGCCTAAATTAGCTCTCTTTTCCTATTTTAATAAGTCAAAATCCCTAAAAAAAGCTTTCCCCCGAAAGGAAGAAAATCAACCCACACGTCAGTTTCTCCTATATTTTTTAATATACATCCCAATTTCAACTTTTGTTTCCAAGTCACTGCAAAAATAAATTGTATGAGTAACTTTTTTCTTTGCCTGCTTTTAAGTACATGATTTAACAAAGTACTATTTTGATTTGTGAGATTTCACCTTAGCCAAGTACATTCTTCTTTTTTTTTTAATTTTCTTTTTTCTTTCACTTTCATAATATTTTTTTATTCAATGAGATGATATTATAGCCATGTTTTATTTCTAATTACTCTTCATGTGGAGTATATTATTTTCTTTTTTTGTGTTCTGTTTATGATTGCTCCAATTTTATTTCACTAGAATTTGATATTTTGGAAGGAAATTATTATTTTTATATGAGAGATGATAGGACTATTCGTGATTATGATGGATTATCGGAATGTTTTGATGATTCAAATGTTATGAGCATGACTATTAATTATAAATTGCATAAGGAAAATCTGTCCAAATTTACACATTACCAAAGAATTGTGATATTTTTATAATAACTTTTCTTGAGAAAAGTATTCTTAGGAATCATGTGTCAAAAAGAGATTGCAAATATGAAAGAACATGAATCATCAAATTCAACAAGTATTCGTTATTGTTATTGATCTTATTTTACTTTTATAGACACTTATATTTGATGTTATTTATATAGTTTTCAAATGATGGTTGCAGCTCAAGGTTGACACTCAAAAGATTTTATAACCGTAAGTAATTTAAAAAATATATATTTTTCCATATCATTAATTTAGTAAATATTTGTTTTATTTGAAAAGTTATACTAATAATTAAATTGAATATGTCATTATTTTATTTTTACTTTAATTTTTTAACTGTTATTGCAGCTTGTGAAGGAGTGATGAAAGCATCAAAATTGATGTGATACGGATAATTATTTTCTCTTGTAAAAGAATATTGATATGTTTGAGTAAAATGATGTTTCACTATTTTAGAAGACATTGTTGAATCTTTATTAAGTATTTTTTTAATACATTATATACAATAAACAATTTATTATATTTTGCACTATCTTTTATAAATTTTGTGTTAAATCTTATCTACATTATATGAATTGGTAGCTATAATTTTATTGAATTTGCTGCAAAACATGTATAATTGCCACGGAAATATTATTTATACACATTTTCATATCAAATGAAGAACTTTTAGCTACAATTTATATCTTGTGACAATGAGGTGTGAAAATTTAGTTGTCAAATATTAAATTCGTAGGTATACATATGCTCCTATAATTGCCACGGATAAAGAACATGGCTAAAAAAATACTTTTTCGTAGCAAATAATTTTTATTTAGTTTCAATGCTATATATTTCATGGCTAAAGGTATGAATTCTTAGCTACAATATGAAAATATTTGTGGCAAATACATTGAGTTATAGCTATGAATTTTTATAATTCATAACTAAATATGATACTATTGCCACGAGATAAGTTACAGAACTAGCTACAAAATTCAAATTTCTGTGTCAAATAAATTAGATCTTTTGCTACAATACAACACCTTGTGGCTACTATATAAATATAGCTATAAATTTATTTGTAGTGGCACAAGAGTAAGATAACTTGCCATAAGTTTATTTTTGTGGCAGAAACTTGTTTCTATTGCAGCTACATACAATTTTTAATCTGTAGCTAGAAGTATAACTTTTTAGCCACAGACCATGTAAAGTTTGTAGCTAACTTTTAGCCACCCTACATCTTGCTACGGATGCTACGAAAAAAATAATGTAGCTAAAGTGTTTAGCTACGGAAAATTTTATATTTAGCTACAATGTGTTTTGTAGCTTTAAGTACATTTTCTTGTAGTGGCAACTCTCTTATTTTTTTTTGTGTATTAGCCTATGGATTTGGCGCCTTGGGGCACCCAATTTTTTTTTTATGAATTATTTTTATGAGGACCTCCGTAATGAGTTGGGGGAGCATTACATATAGTCCCACCATTTTTAAGGCATATTTTTGTATTTACGAGCCAATTTTTAGGAAATACGCGACTTTCTTAGTTTTTCGTGTGTATTACCCATGGATTTGGCACCTTGTGGGTTGTGGCACCCAGAATTTTTTCCTGAAAAAACTTTATGAGGACCTACGTGATGAGTTGGGGGAGCATTACGTATTGTCCCACCATTTTAAGACATATTTTTACATTTACGAGCCAACTTTTAGAAATTACGCGAAAAATTACTCAAACTCAATTTTTTTTTGCCTAAAACAGACATTCGAGGCCAAAGTTATGAACATTTGAAATTTTGCCATTTTACGATTAGATTTCTAATTTCACTCCTTAATTAAGTTGTCCTTTCTGTGTTATTGACTTTTTATTTATATAGAAGAATAGTTACATAGTAATTTTTTGTTCTAACTTTTTTTATTTTAAATAATTATTTTTTAATTTAAAAGTGAGGCCCGTAAATCTTATTTATTAAAATTATTGAAAATCGCGTAAATGTATTAATAGCGATCATGATCTACTAGTTTTTGCTAAAGTCTCCAAATGGACCCTCGAGATTCGTTCAAAACCCAGTACACACAAATCATATATTCTAATTGACTAAACTCGACGTTTCAGACTCGATAGAGATGTCGAAACACGAATCTGAGGTCTCGTTGACCCAAAACTCGTGGAAGTCCCTAGAAATGAACATAATTCCTAAAAAAGCTATCTCAAGCTCGGGACCTCTGAAAAATCAACCAAGACCTCACATAGGCCAAATTCAACGAAACTCTCAAAATTTTGATTTGAGCATCCGAACACCGAATGTTGACCAAAGTCAACCCAAAGGCTAAAATTTCACAAATTTCCAACTTAGATGACCCCTATTTGATTGGTTGATAAATTGCTTGAATGCATGAAAGTGGACTTGAATTGCATGAATTGTTGCTTCTTCCGTGTGGTGTGATATTGCTTGTGTGCATTGATTGTTGAACACCATGATGAGACATGTGAGGGTAATGATGTCGAGGTCATTTCCGGCAAGTGTTTATGATGTCGAGATCATTTCCGACAAGTGTTATAAAGTTGATGGGAAATAGTTTTGGCTAGTGACTTGATATAAAGTCGATGGGAAATGGTTCTAGCTAATGATTTGATATAAAATCGATGTGAAATGGTTCTTGCTAGTGATTTGATATAAAGCTGATGGGAAATGGTTCCGGCTAGTGATTTGATATAAAGTAGATGGAAAATGGTTCCGGCTAGTGATATTGTGCCAATGAGAAATGGTTCCGGCGAGAAACTGACTATGGTTATTTGATGCATTTTGATGCTTATGTGTGACTTGTTAATTGTGATTGATGCACTTGTTACGTGTGTATGATCTACTTGACATTGATATTGACTTACTTGATGTGTGTTGAATTGTGACTATTGTGTTGTGATTATTGAGCCTTTTGAACTTTATATTGTAGAACTGTAAGCTGATTTCTGTGCAGATTGTAGTTGAGGAGGTTCGGTTGGGATGAAAGGAGTATTCATTTCCTAGTTAGGCTGATTTGTTTATTAGGTTGCTTGTTGGGTACGGTATTGTTGATACTCACTCCTTGGTTCTACACTTGTGTAGGTTTCCGAGCCCGGTACTATGGGATCGTCCTTCTTTTCCTATATTCTGAGGCTTGTCAAAGGACTATTGAGAGCTTTTCCTACTTATTACAAGAACTTGTAAAATAGAATTAATCTTAGGGCTTAATTACTATGGGAATGCACAACATTATTCATTCCTTTAATGTAGTTTAACATTAAAAGCAAAGTTTCACCCTATTTCAAGATATATATGGTAATAAAAGATTTTGCGTTTCAGAAATCCAGCAGCTAGTTTTCATCCAAAATATTTGAAATTTGAAAAATACACTTATTTTGAACTACTAAATATTTGTAGTTGTCTAGTGGTGGTCATGTCATCTCTTCTTCCCTCGAACCTATGAATAGAACTAATGTAAGTTTCATTAGAAGTACTAATGCTGTTTGAAACAGTGGATTGATCAACACATATATCCCAATAGTCCCTAGTGTAATAAGAGCATAATAAAGTTATGAAACAACAAATATATTTCCTATAAACACATACAATAGACTGTATGATACCTTTATAGATTGAGACTCTAACGTCACACAACCAAGAAAAGGTGTATCATCTTTCAACTTCTCCAAAAATGCACCGTCATATTCTGCGTAATCTGCTCCATGTTGGATTATAAGTTAGACGAGTTTAGTGAATACATCACCATATCTCTATAGATGGTGGAGTACGCATCATTGCAACTTACAGTTCATTAGTAACCACAATTTCTCGTCTTTTGCTATATTCTTTTTCAATGAGGGGATTTACCGTAACGAACAAGCAAATCAAGTCTGGTAAAAGGCCAATTAGTTAATTAATGATAGTTTTGTTATGTATTTTTGCATGGAAATAAGCAGTAAATCATGCAAATACTTACCGAATATACCACCATTTGGCAATTTCTCGGCATGTTCCATTAATGCAAATCCATCAGAGAATTTTTGTGTTGAAACGTCATGGTCAGTCTACTTTATGACTGTGTTATCTGTAAAGAACAGTTCCATTTCTTCATGCACAGAAGAGTAGTTGGGATGGACCCGATCTAAACGACCATTTACAATGGAGTCACTCTTATTTGGCTTCAGAAAGTCCTTCCTTGTTTCGATATGCTTATTAAATAGTGTTCCTTGAATCTTTGTCCCCTAGTATTGATAAACGGGTGATGGCAAAAGTATAGTAAACATGAACGATAGTTTAAGCTAAGTAAAAGTGTCAATGTTATTACCTCTTCATCAATAATTATTATCGTTCAGAAAGTCTCTTCATGCCTTGTATTCTTGTAAGGTATTATTGCACCCCCTTCGTATAACTAAGACTCTCATCACTCAATCAACGGAGTGTTTTGGTATCTTGTTAATTGGTACACTCTGTTTTGCTAGTTCCATTTCAGTCGCCATCTGCTATTTAAAATGCAGGCTTTCCTGATTGTTTTAAAGAGAGGATAGTGAGGAGTTGTGTATGTTTGATATTAGTATAAAAAACTCTCTGTCTTATGTTGAAAAAAGAAAAAAAAATCAACCAAATATGTTGTTCAATGTAACATGATTCTTGTCAATGGATTTTTGGAATTGTAGCCATACAATGAGTTTGGAAGTGCAACCATACAATGAGTTTGGAATTGCAACCATACAATGAGTTGAATAAATAAACGAAGCTGGCCCAGACATTAAACACTACTTTGACATTGTTGCCTTGACTTCTAGCAATCCCTATATATAGCAATTAAAGATGGAAGTTGACACTGCTAATTAATTCTAGGATATTCCCGGCGCAAATCCGGATTTAGTCGGGCTCCAATGTGAGTACCGAACACCGGGTGGGAAACCAAAAAAAAAAAAATAATCTAGGATAAGAGTATCAAGTGTGTGGTTTAAAATACAGGACGTTTGTAAATATAACTAAGTGGCATTTGAGGGGGTTTATTCTAAAAGTAATTTATTTGGATATTGGTAGAGTTTTTCTTCATTAGAGTGTATGTATAGTTGATTGAATTAAGACAGAATTTTTGTCTTCAAACTCAATGATTTTGATTTGGGCAACTGTAATGGTTGTTGTAACAAACTCAATTCCAGCAGAAGCACTCTTATATATATTAATCACTGAATACAAGTTATAACGTAGAATACGCACAACAAAGTAATAATACACTAACTAAGGAGAGATAAATCGAGAAAGAAGTAACCAGAAAGGGATGAGATACAAGACCATAGAAAGGAGATGAGAGGATCAGAAAGCCAAAGCTTCACATAATAGTTTTCATCCCCATTCTTCTAACTCCTAGTCCTTTTTAACAAAGTGTAAATGGGCCTGGATCCCAAATAAAACTGGACCTATTGCTTGCTTTCGGCCCAATAGCTCTTGTCAGCCCAATAACTACTTGTGTGACCTTAATATCGATATTGGGTTGGACTTGGTTCATAACAATACTCTCGTCCTCAATAAGAACCTTGTCCTCAAGGTTCGAGTAAAACCACACAGATAGTATAATGTGGAATCTTCCAAGACTTGAGTGTGTGTAGAGCGCTGCAATAGTGGTGTGAAGTTGAAACCAAATACTGTCAACTTCCAGAATAGAGGAAACAATTTCATTGCCTTTAGAGCATTCCATATTACCAAGTACCATAACAGAAGCCATAATTCTAAGAAGTGCCATCTGCTCTTTCTTGCTAAGCCTAATAATTCCCAATACATTCTTTATATTAATATAGTCATGAGCATTAGTAATACTTGCTAATTCATAGCAATAAGACTGTTTAAGATAGAAAGATGATTCGGGATCCCTCAATCTACACTTCTTGTTTACCTCCATGGGTGTTTCACATAGAAGGGAGAAACATTGATGGCTCTGTTCAAGAATTATAACAAGGAAAGCTTGAGACCTTGCAAGGATAGAGGTTCTCATGGCTGCACCAGATGCTTTTCCAAGCTTTGCAAGCTGAATCTGTTTTGCTACAGTGCATTCTTCAACACATCTATGACCCCCGAAATAGGCAAGATAGCACATAAGCCTCATTATAGGTTTAAACTTTCCACAACTAACCAAGATAGAAGTGTTTTTACTCTCAACGAGCATCGACTTGTGAACAATATAATCATCAATAATTGAAGCATCTTTAACCAACTCAACCTCACTATAAATCATAGACAAACTCCAATGATTATTTTCACAAGCTTGGAATGCTGTAAATTCATACAGTGAAAAATTGGGAGGGAAGTCAATAATTTTATCACCCAAATCCAAAGCGTCACGCATTATCAAAATAATGAATCCATCAGCACCATATCCAACAAGAATATGCTCAAATTCAAGGTCGGGACCTGTAGCACAACTAGCTAGTACACCCTCAGCGCCAAAAAAAAATCATGATCTCCTCAAGCGTAGAGAAATTATGTAACTCATGCTCAATCAAGTTCATCGTGGACTTGATGCAGCCTTGTAGCCCTCCTGTGAGTTGCGCTAATAGTCGTTGTAGGAATCAAAATAACTTGGGAAGACGTATAATAACCAAAGGTGCAATTGGTTGGATCTCCTGTGATGCAACTCTTACGAAACTATCATCAAACACACGATTCACCTCAGAGTATGTATCATGTACTTCCGATTCCATCATTACCATCTCATCTGCAACAGCCCACTGACCAAAACTTTGTTGTCCGGGATCCCACACTTGAGTTGGAGAATTAGCATAAGTAATGAAACAAAACATGTTAGTATATCCCAAGGACTGTAATAGATCCACGTTCGTTGTATCTGTACAACTCGTTGGATCCATGGAGTTAAAACTTATTCCCGGATCCCATACACAAACATTCGTCGCAGTTCCATGAACAAAGACAAAAGAGGAATTCACATTAGGATTAAATGAAAATTGACACAAGATATTGTAAGCATTGAATCCATCTGCAGATATTCCACGCTCCACAACAAGCATCATTTCATTCGAAGGCATGGTCCTTGGTGGAATGTTATCCTCAATCTTTAGAAAAAAACTATCGAGATATAGATCATTAATTGTCTGAGGATCCAAGGAAAACTTCGGAAGATATTTGTCACCAAATGTCTCAAATGCAATTTTATGTGTACTAGAGCTAAGATCCAGCGAAGTAGCAGTAGTACTGTACCTCTTTGACATATCTCTTCGGGAACATTCATCGAACACTTGGACTTTGCTGCGTTCAGGGTCCGGAGATTCTTCATCAAGCATTTTGATTGGAGTCTCGGTTTGCACCTCTGCGACTACCATGGGGCAGCAAGTATGAAAAAATTCGTTGAGACACTTGAGTGGCTGAATATCTTCCAAATCGGAAGGAAGTTTCCTGTACTTCTTTAGTGAAAACTCTGGTAGGCATTTCGTCGAACAGATTGTCCACATGACTTGAATGTTCAACAATCAAAGTGCCAAACAAATCTGGATGACTCTCAACATTATCAACACAGTTTGAGTTTTCTTCGGCCAAAGGAGAAGAAATCTCTCTGCTAACGAGTGTAGCAGCATTAATCCCGGCATCTTCTACTAGCACCTGTGGAGATATAAATGAACATTTGTCCTCCAGCTTCTGTAGCAAAGCAAGAATTCTGGTAATTTGAGTGTCCACCAGAAAAGACTTTGCATCGGTTCGTTTCCAAAAATGCAGGGCTAACTTCTTCTTAAAATGATTCCAATCAAAAAATTGTTTGTTGCGAAACATCCAACGAAACCACTCAAGGGCCTCACCATCAAGATAGAAGGAAGGAAGAGGCAGCCACTGTTCCTCGCAGAAGCCTAGAAAAGTAAAGTACCGCTCCGCCCTATAGAATGTAACAAACTCAATTCCAGCAGAAGCACTCTTATATATATTAATCACTGAATACAAGTTATAACGTAGAATACGCACAACAAAGTAATAATACACTAACTAAGGAGAGATAAATCGAGAAAGAAGTAACCAGAAAGGGATAAGATACAAGACCATAGAAAGGAGATGAGAGGATCAGAAAGCCAAAGCTTCACATAATAGTTTTTCATCCCCATTCTTCTAACTCCTAGTCCTTTTTAACAAAGTGTAAATGGGCCTGGATCCCAAATAAAACTAGACCTATTGCTTGCTTTCGGCCCAATAGCTCTTGTCAGCCCAATAACTACTTGTGTGACCTTAATATCGATATTGGGTTGGACTTGGTTCATAACAGTTGTTTTATTTGTATATGCCGTGTATACAAATATTCAGAAGAGAAAAAGGTTTCCTCCAGGTCCAACAGGGCTTCCTATTTTAGGACATCTTCATTTGTTAGGAAAAAATCCTCACCAAGATTTACAAAAACTAGCCAAGAAACATGGTCCTATTATGTATGTGCGATTGGGACTAGTACCTACAATCGTTGTGTCGTCTGCTGATGCAGCTGAGAAGGTCCTCAGGAGATATGATCACATCTTTGCTAGTAGGCCTCATCACCAGACCTCTCAATATTTGTCTTATGGTCAGAAGAATTTGGCATTTGCAAAGTATGGACCATATTGGCACAACATGCGCAAATTGTGCACTGTGCATCTTTTGAGCAATCACAAGATTCATTCATTTCAATCCATGAGAAAGCAAGAAGTTGAACTTCTAATTGAATCGATTAAAATGGAAGCTCATCATCACGTAGCTGTTGATCTTAGTGCGAAGATTACGTCCTTGAATGCTAACTTGACTTGCTTAATGGTGTTTGGCAAGAAGTACATGGATGAGGACTTTGACAAGAGGGGATTCAAAACTGTTGTTCAAGATGCTGTGCATTTAGCAGCAATGCCAAATCTTGGAGATTTTTTCCCCTTCCTTGGTGTTATTGATCTCCAAGGTTTCACTCGTAAGCTCAAGGATCTTTCGAAGGTGTTTGATGAGTTTCTTGAGAGAATTATTGATGAACATGTTGAGTATCATGACCGGAAGCAAACCAAGGACTTTGTAGACACCATGATGGACATAATGAAATCTGGAGAAGCAGAATTTCCGTTTGACCGTACTCACATAAAAGCTATCCTCTTGGTATCTACTTTCATCCCATTTTGTTATATATACTAGTGTAAGCTTAAGATCGATACCACAAGCGTTGAGAATGAAACGGTTTGTACTAATTAATTCCCCTGTTTCCTTTTTCTATACAGGACATGCTTCTGGCTTCAATGGACACTACAGCATCATCAACGGATTGGATACTCGCAGAACTTCTTAGGCACCCTCAAGTGATGAAGAAACTCCAAAAGGAGTTACAAGAAGTAGTAGGTGTTGAAAGAATGGTAGAAGAATCGGACCTGGTGAATTTAAACTACTTAGAAATGGTTGTAAAAGAGGGCATGAGGTTGCATCCTGTTGGGCCACTATTTTATCATGAGGCCATGGAAGATTGTGTAGTCGATGGTTTCCAAATACATAAGGGATCGCGAACAGTGATAAATTGTTATGCAGTTCAGAGGGATCCTAATGTTTGGCCTGAACCTGAGAAGTTTTTCCCTGAGAGATTTTTTGGGAGCAGTATAGATTTTCGTGGAAACGACTTCCAACTTGTACCATTTGGCTCTGGGAGAAGAAGTTGTCCTGGAATGCAATTGGGAGTAACCGTTGTCCGCCTTGTGGTGGCACAGTTGGTGCATTGCTTTGAGTGGGAGCTTCCAAATGGTATTCAACCTTGTGATTTAGACATTGATGAGCACTTTGGGATTGTAACATGTAGAGAAAAGCCTTTGCTGGCTATCCCTACTTATAGACTAAAAAAACAATGCAAATTGTAAGAGAAGAAGTACTAGTATTTCTAAACTTTAAATTTTATTACAAGAAACATTGGAAGTTTCTACTCTAAGATTTTGTGATTGTTGTGTGCTTCCCCTGCTATTCTACAAATACTGCATTAACAGTACATCTATACCTAATTAATTTGGTATCTTCCTCCATTCTAAGCTTGATAAAAAACCTGAAAAAATGTGTTTTTGTTTGCTATAGTCTTCAATGCAAAGCATATCTGCTATATAATCTCATAAGTGGCAAATTAATTGATTATAAGTAGAAAGTTGTGTTTAATGAAGATGAAAGTTGGACTTTAATTCTGGGAATGTGAGATCAAATATTCAATTTTCATCCAACTTGCAGCAAATCCTACTCCTGTAAACCAGGGGTATTCAAAATTTAACGGTAACCGATAAGTCAACCGTAAAATTGATTTATTGGTATTGAGTTATCGAATAAATGGTTGGTGAAAGGATTAGAATTTTTTAATTAATGGCTTATTGGTGTGGGGCAGATTATTTAATTTCCTTATCGAATAAATTGTTAACCCGTTAAGAGTTATCATACTTAAACGTTTAACTTAGGTATATTAGCCTCATTTAATATTTTGGAATAACAATATAATCATATATTGTTAGTCCTAAAGTCGTAAAGCCAAAAAATGGAAAACCTATTTCCTTTTTTGTTGTATTAACTATTATATTACTATTAATCTATATTTCTTGTTAGGGGTGTACAAAATCGAACCGAAAATCGAGTCAAATCGAAAAAAACCCAACTAGTGATTTGGTTTGGTATTGGAAAAAAAAAACTATATTTGGGTTGGTTTGGTTTTAACTAAAAAAAACCAACCCGACATTATATAT